>NC_091483.1:3610969-3761426 GCF_947461875.1 Haliaeetus albicilla | reverse complement strand
CTCTTCTGCTTGGCAAAATCGGCTTATAGAGACAGGAGGTTACCTGAGAATGCTTGCTTCTGTGGCAGATATCTAACCTACTCTATGCTTTGAATGCAATGAAAAATGTTTCAGTTGCAAATGCAAGCATTGTTGCTAAAAATGTGGAGGTTGGCACAGAATCCCAGTCTGGTGCAAGGAAAAAATAAAAATGCGGTATGTTAGGAAGCACGAGCAGTCATTGGGACTTTCTCTGCCATAGGAAGAGAAAGTAGGTAGAAAGCCTGG
Organism: Haliaeetus albicilla; assembly: GCF_947461875.1. Lineage (NCBI taxonomy): Eukaryota > Metazoa > Chordata > Aves > Accipitriformes > Accipitridae > Haliaeetus > Haliaeetus albicilla. Next base: position 3,761,159 of record NC_091483.1, on the reverse strand, counting down.
AACAGAACTGCCTCAATTTTATTTAGAGGTGTTACAGATCTTGCTATGGGATTAGAACGATAGGATGGCACAGTTTATGCAATGCGCTTATCAGTAGGGCTTGAGACCTAATATAAAACACAACTAAACTCTGAGGTGTACATGCAAATACTGATGTCCTTTTAATATCCTAAATCAATATATCAGGGAAAGGTCAGGTAGCCGTACAGTTAAAAGATTATTTGACTTTTTTTAAAAAACAACACCTGGGCCTACAACTGTATTTCTTTTCTCATCTCCACCCAACTACAAATATTTAAAATATTGGAGGAGAGTGGAGGATCATTTGGGCCCCTCTGTGACAACACTGATTTTGTTCAGTTTGGTTTTCCTTTTTTTGTTATAGACTTGTAGATCATTGGAGAATAGGGGTTTGGGCATAACATTGATATTTTTCATATTTCTGGTTCATCCCTAGGGCTTTAATTTATTCATTTTCAGCAACCTTCTTAATTGGCTTATCTGTATTAGGATCAGTGTGTGAAGGTTTAGGAAAAAACAGACTGAGTGTTGTGAAAGAAACATCTGCACCCTTTGTAGGAAAAAAATCGAGTGCATGCCTGTTATGAGAAATGGAAGAATAGTTGGGAGTCTCACTGCCTGTACGGTTAGAAGGAATACCACAGAAGTTAACCTGTTCAGGAACTGAACTGGATAAATTTCATGATATAGCCCAAATATATAAAGAAAAGGTAGGTATAAAGAGTCAAAAGTGCTACAAAACTTAGGTTATGAAGGCTGTAGGTTGTGTAAGCCACTTAAATGTTGCAGGTAAGGTGGTATTTTCAAATGATGTTTTGCATTCATCTGATAGGTGCCCACTTGAAAGGTATTTTGCCACGAGCACCAAAGGAAGAACTATCAGTATTTGAGAATCCAATCATTTAATGCTGTATCTGCAGGCCCAGCTCAATATTGTAAATAGATCTCCAGTCTTTTGCAGGAAAAGTAGCTTCACAGAAAATGGCGTGTAAACTTGTATCTTCATAATGTGTAAATGGCTGGCAGATCCGCCATGTCAATGCTCTTCTAAGACTCAGGAGTCTATGATAGGGTCAAGAAATTCCTCTCCTGATTTTTGATTCACCTGACCTTTGTCAGAATCCGGTGGCTAAGAGGTCTGTGTCTTAAGTACAAGTTCATGTGCTGGAAAAACCTGTTATTTGTTGTGAACCTGCCTCCTGCTACCTTCATCTGAGGTTCCCTACCTCTTGTACTGGAAGAAAGAGGGAGCAACTATCCCACCGTTTATGATTTTACAGACTATCTTATTTTCCCTCAGACACCTTTCTTCCAGCCTGATGGTCCAGTCTATTTAACTGTTCCACAGATGGAAATTATTCCATATCTTTGATCTTCTTTCTTTGAATCTTTTCCAAGTCTGTCTTGGGGGGAGGTGGATGGAGGTATGGGATGGACAGATGGAAGCAAGAGGATTGACTAAAGCTGTAGCACTCAAAATGTGGGTGTAAGGGGCAACAGTATGCAATGATGGTCTCTGCTTTTTTCTTTATCCCTTCTCTAATACTTTTCAATTACTATTCTGTTTTTTGTCCTGAGCATTGAGCTGATGTTTTTATTTATCTTTAGTAATTCCAAAATCCTACTCCCAAGCTTATTAGTTAGCCTAGAGCCTATCATTTCGTATATAAATTTGTGAATCATTGCTGCATTTTTAGCTACTGATTTTTTATCTGCCATCTTATTGTCTTAGTACTCAGCCTTATAACGTCTTCTGCTGTGCCATGAGGAGAACGCTGCAACTACCTCCTCCCTTCCCTTGCTCCTGCCGTGCACAGGCAGCTCACAGTAGCTGGGACACGGCCCCTTTCTTGGGATAAAGCTATGGGCGACCACTGACATCCTTCAGGCTCTGTGTTTCCCTGCCTGATATTTCCTGGTCAAATAAAAATGCTCTGTACCTTTATCTTGACTAGGCAGTTGTAACAAATAATTGTAGGCAAAATCAAATGTTCCAACCAAAACTTTCCCTCCATAAATTACCAGGGGAAAAAAGTGAAAGGAGCTTTATAGCCCTATTGCCATGTACCGTTATAGCACTCAGAACCACAGCTTCGTTTAGAGCTCAACAGGGCAATCTACAAACCAGTAAAAATAGTCCACTGTGATTTTACACAAATTACTGCAGATCGCTTCTCATTTATGACATCTTAATTCTCTTTTGATTGCTATTTCCGCTTGAAACAGCTCCCTCCCCTAGTCTCCAAAACGGAACTTGTTAAAGGATTTTACATAGTTTGGTGACAGTAACCAGAGCCATAAAGGAAGAATAATTAAATGATTTATTATTATTTTAAGATAAAACACATTGTCTACCACCCACCACCATTGTATCGGAATCGTTAACATTTAGGATAGAAAGCATATCTGGGTATACAAAGCATTCTCTATTAAGTTGTCTACATTGAAATGATAAACTTCCTAATTAGGTTATTCCACTCCATCTCTTTTTATGGCTCCCTAGTCTGTAGTATTTTTATGAATAGTTCATGCTGTGGTGTACTTATTAATTGCTTCCGCAACCTAAATGGCATAATTAGTTGTGTTTTTATCTCGAAGGTTCAATTAAAAAGTAATCTAGTAGGAGGTAGGATTCCCAATTACTGAGTGTGGGAAAGACACCTATTCTGTTCTTTCTGTCTTTCATCTCAGACATAATTCAATCGGTTTTTTTCCCAAATAAAATGTAGCTTTTCATCCCTGTGGAGGAAGGAAGAGAGGTCATAGAGACCTGTGGAGATCATATATAATGATGTCTATTTTTACCTCCACTTTTCTTTAAAGGTACAATTAAATTTGTAGTACACTCAAATTATAGACACTATACACTCTGTCTTGTAGACAAGACAGAAAAAGAAATTATTTTCATCGCTGTTTATTGTAATTGAAAAATACTGATTTTTCTATTTCAGGTTCATTAATCAAGCCTTTACAAGTACTTTAGAAGTAAAATGAAATTAATTTACATTTTATTTCTTACAAGTGTTTCACTTTGGAAACATGTAAATAGGTACCACCACTCTTTTAGAAAATGTCAGAATATTTTGACATATGTAAATCTGTAATTTAATATTCATAACTTAAAACTCCAGATATAATTTCCAAGGAAAATAATTGTGAATAGTTTTAGGGGTTTATTAGTAGTCTGCTTTTCTTCTAGTGAAGTATTCACAATAGTTATTGTAAAATTGAGCTTTTGAAGCTAGAATATTTTCCATTAATGCTTGTAAATGAATTACACTAAAGAAAGAAAAGAAATAATGGTAGTAGCCTCTACTGAAGAAACTCGGCCAGCCTCTCTGCTGGGGCAGTGCTAGAGGACTTGGTCTTGTGTACATGGGAAACTCCCCACGTTAAAAATTATTTTATAGCTGCCAAGTCTGCTTCTCACTCAGGAGGCAGCTTGAAGAAGACAATGAAGCCATAAATGAACTAGCACATTGAGCAATAATTTCACATTCAGTCTTACCAAGTAGGATTGCATGCCTCTTGAGATGCAGCATTCCTATCTTCCACAGACAGGCAGTTTTGGCCCAGCCCAGCAAATATCCCGGAGCAGGAGAAGTTCAGAGCTGTCTGTGGGGCCATGGAAACCAGGGGGATTTCTCACAGAAATAGGTGCTTGCAGGATGGGGTTGTCAGTTGTACCACAATGAGGGAGGCAGGCAACAGGATCTCCCTGCAATGGGTGCGTTTTGAATTATCACCCTGTCAATGGAGAGTTATTTTACTCATGTACTTACTTGAATCTATTTATAAGATGCATATTGCACAATATTTAGAAAGTAGTGTTTTAAATGATACTTGGTCTGGCTGATCCTATTTCCTCTGAATTCAGTGAAAATGTAAGAATAATGCTAAGGTACCCTGAAAGGTTTTGGTGTGGTGTGGTTTTTTTGGTTTGTTTTTTTTTTTTTTTTTTAACTAATTATAAATACATAGCCCCTTTTTGGGTCAAGTTTGTGCTTGTGTATTAGGAGGCCATAACTGGGGTCAAATCCTGAAATGTCTTGTGGTTGTACCTTGGTTATGCCCAGCAGACTGGACTCGCCATGGATGCAGATGTAGTAAACCCCAGTACATGTGGGCTACATCCTGGAGGTGTATATCCTGTGACTGGGATGGACTGAGTTGCTAGCATTGTTTTATACCGGTACCTGCAGCTCAGTAGGGTGATTCAGCTAGTTGTAGTTTTTCAATGAATTGTAAGGTCGCAAAGTGGAGTTTTGAAGGGTTACTTGTAAAGTCTGAATAAAGCCAATCCCTTCGGTGAAAAGACAAGGGAAGAAATCTGAAATGTTAAACGTTTATTTTGAAAGGAATTGTTTTTCCCCACTCAGTTTTTCCAGGAAGACACAAAGCCAAGAACTTAACTTTTTTAGCCCTTTCAGTGTGACATATTAGGTGGCCACTAGCTGAGGGTGCACACCTACGTTAGTCTCATCCATGTCTCTGCATTATACCCTGATTACTCCTTTTGAGCCACAAAAGGGATTTGCAGGATTTCTGATGAAAATGCTGAAGTTAAGGAACCTTATTTTTAAAAGAATAAAAATATACATCTATCCACAGCTTTTCACACAAATGTTTTTATTAAATATTAGTCTGTCTCCATATGATTGTTATTTTCATGAAAGTTTGGGACCACCCAGCTTTTTTCTCTGTTAAACATTGGTTTGAGTGTGTGTATGGAGTAGTTCCTGGGCCTCTTTCCAAATCGTATAAACTTCTTCCTTAAAAGATCTGAAAAAGGGCATAATTTAAGATCACAAGGTATTTTCCCCATTAAAATGTTCCCAAGATTAGATCACGGTTTGGCAAAATAAACAGAATTTAATTCTTTGGCTCATTTTATAGGGAATTAATTACAGACAGTTTTCAGATTGGGGCACAGTTCACTGGTGAGAGTGACAGACTTCAAGTGTGGTTCTTTTGCTGTTTTGAGACTGTGCACAGTGTCAATAGAGATTTTGTGGGATTTGAAATCAATGTAATGGGGTTTTATACTCTTAAAGTGAGACGATAAAATAAGGCAAGAAGTTTCATGGACAAAATGCTTCTAACATCCCACCTCAACTCCTGACTTTGCTTTCAGAATCGTTGTCCCTGTGTCGTTATCTGCCCTTTGTTTTCTTACCCAGCCAGCCTTTCTGAAATGCAGGCACTGATTCTGCAGTCAGGTCAATATCATCCCTCCTCTTACTTTGCACTATAGATTGCATCACAGGAGCCCTAAAAGTTTGCATGCAAAAGTGAGTCAGTTTTTGACTACTCTTCTCTTAGTTATATTTACATTTTATTATGTCTACATTTGTTTACACAGATTTACATACACGCATTTTATATATATTTATATACATTTGTGTGCTCAGCTAGCAACGTGGTTTTGTTACTTTTTCAAGCTGTGTATGTGGCACTTTCAAACTGCAGATCAAATACCAGTCTGAATACTGTGACAGCTTCACAGATCTGCTGTCTTGCTTTATATTTATAGAGGTATATGGCTTAGATACAGTTATGGAACTATGGCAATGCAATATATCATATTACTATTAACAATCCCCTCATAATAGAAATATTAAGAAAACCTGTAACATAAGGACCGTATCTGGCAGTATCTAAACAGAAGCACAGCAAGTATAAAGAAAGGGTTGGAAATTTCTATCACAGTAGGCATGTCTTAACAAATTCTTTGGGGGACATAAATGGTTGTCTAGGGTTAAAAACTTCAGAAATGTAGAGTCCATGATTGCCATTACTGCACAACTGTAGAAACAGCCTCACGATGTAGATGACTAGAACTTTGCATACAACTTATTCCTTCCACGTCTGTGTACAGTTCACCATCAAAAACAATGCATCCAAAACCAATGCTCTGTACACCAAACAGCAAACATCTCAGTTGATGGAAAGAGAGGGACATTCAGATACTTTCAGAAAGCTAGGCCTTTGGCATAATGAAAATGAAGATTTAAGCTGTGGCTGAAGTCCATGCTATTTATTCCTACTGCAGTGAGAAAATAGCCTTGAAAGTTTAATCCAAACAAGAGCTGTGGTCACTTTGTTGAAGGGGACTACATCCATACAGCAGTGAAACAAAGTAACAGCATCTCCCTTTGTGAGATTCACACCCATCAGCATGAGTTTGCTATTTTTGTATTTTCTAATGTCTTTGCATTTGTATCTGTGAATAGGGTAATAAAAATAAAAATTAAAATACATGACACAAACTACCAGTCTAAAGTATCGCGATAAAATGAAAGCCGGCAAGACGTGAGGCTAGAGGAGTCATGTAAGACCTGCAGGGAAATAAAAGGGAGATCTATCTTTGCTGGCTTTCATTTACTCTAATGTCATAACGAAGTCCAGAGGATAATGAAGGGACCTGCTTTTGGCTAGCTCTGCAGGGCCTAATGGTATTGTAGATGCACTGTGAAGAGTTTCAAGCCAAGGCAGGCAGAAACTGTGGCGGTGATTTGTGAGTGTGCTGCAGCAGCACTCCAATATGGACCGGTGTGATGACAGCAGGGTCACTCTGTCATCTGTAAAATATTCCAAGTTTTATTTATAAAGGCAAGCAGCACAGACAAAGCAGGACCTAGCTTTCTGAGTGATACTTTTTTTTTTTTAAATTATTCCCTTCCAGGGTAGAGGAAAAAACCTGTCCATTCTGGAAATACATCTGCAGCGCTTGGATTTTGATCTCTCTATTCAACCTTTCAAACACCATCTCCTCAAAACACCACAGAAGACCTGCTGCAGCTATTATCAAAAGGTAATGTGCTTTGCTAAAAAATATGTTGAGGTTTTTTGGGGTTTTTTTCTTGGTATTTTGAAATGAAAGTGCAAAAAGCCTCCATGCAGTACAGGAAAAAAAGGGCTATATCCTATTCTGCTGATGAAAAGATACATGTTCTCCTGGCTTGCTTTATGGATAACTTATTTCCGGTATAACACATTCAATTTTGGTCCTTAAAGGTGACCTCTGCCTTCCCCTCTCACCCTCCCCAAGCCAACAGGCCTCTTTGAATTATATAAAACCTTGTTTTCAAAAATAATTTCCTAGGGTGGGTTCTCAGCCTTATCTGAGATGCGTTGGCAAAGAATGGAGAAAATGCACTCACAATGGAGCTTCATCAAAAATACTGATGGAAAGCCAGTAGCTTTGCAGGTTTGTGCAGTCATTGAATGGCAATGACTGAAAGGGGCATAACTAGATATCCATTTTTTTTAAAAGGATTTTACCTATCATTCTGAATGACCTATAAACTAGGAGAAATCATTTAATCCATCAGTGATGGATGGTGACTATCGTAAGCATGCAGTCACTGGATTTGTCTGTAACAGTTCTTGGAAACCTTAGAAAATGTAAGGCCTTGTCAAGAAAAAAGGAGAGAACAGGAGTTCAGAATGCTTAAGGTCAGTTTACAACAGCTTGCTGTCTAGAAAAGTGAGAATATTTTTCTTGAGTAACCCTGCAAACAAGGGCATTCGAATAGTCATTCATTAATATAAATATTAGTTAAAGTTTAACAAGTCAGCCTATGTATGCTGCTCTGCTGTATGACATTTCATAGTAACAGCGCTTGAAATATTTTATTGTTTCCTTACCTTTAATAATGAAATACCCAAGATCCCATTTGCATTTCCCTTCTGTTAAACTACACTCATTTGTAGATTTCAATGGGCCACATTTTCTGTTGTGAGCTACCAGGCATTTCAGCTATTTTTATGTGGAGCATCTTACCCTAATGTCAGAGTGAAATTTATATAGTTATGGATTTCCTTCTAGTTTCTTCAGTGAAACTTTTCACATGATTTATTTCATAAGCTTGTTGCTTTCTGTCTCATAATCCAAAAGGTTGCATCAGAGAATAGTTGATAGGAAGCTGGATTTGCTCACCAAGGGGTGTGTTCTTTGCAGAGCATATGCCTGAGCAGGTACTGGAATGTGGGATCACGTTTCTAAATACAGATATTCAAGTATTAGGTGTCAAAATAGAAGTGGCCTAATTTACAGTGTCATAAAGCTTTGCAGCTTCACTGAGGTGAGCAGGTAAACCCTGTATCACTGAGGTTTCTAGTGAAAGGCTCAAGCTCTCAAATGTTAAGTCGAAGAGGAAACTGTGGTTGGCGTAAATCAATTATTAGAAGCACAATGGAAGTAACAAGTCCAGTGCGTAGGCACACATCCCTCTTCTACCCTACACGGTAAAGAGGGGGCAGCAGAACAGGAGTACAACCTCATCAGATGCAACAACATCCCCTTAATGTGAGGCTATGGCACCCTCTACGGGTGAGAGTGCTGTCCAAACCACTTGTCCCAATTTCCCCTTCTCTCCAAGGCTTACATTTCTGCACAGCAACTCACCAGCCCCAGGCCCTTGCTCCATAACCCCCCCGCCGCAGCTCTCCAGCGCAGCTGGATATGGCGTGCTGCCTTCTCACACCACCCCTGCTGCCCAAGAGGCGAGGTTGTCTCTTTTCTCGCTCTACAGGACCCTAGCCACATGCGAGAGCCTTTCCTCAAAAGTGGCAGCGACCAGCTGCCCACCTATGCTTCAGGTCCTTGCTGGGGTCTGCTCAGTCCTTCAGGCAGGACCTGCTGTTTGGGGGTAGGACCGCTGCCCTTGGAAGCCACCAGCAAGGGAGAGAAAACGGTCTGTTACTCCTCCCGGTGAAGCTCCCCAGGGCATTCAGGCCAGGGGCTGAAAGACGACCTCTTTCCAAAAGGCTTTTTCTCCGCCACAGGCCTCTGGTGTGGTGGGACATCTCTCTCTCTCACCAGAAGAGTTGGGGAGAGGGACATGTCATGGCCTGACAGTGACTTCTGGACATGGCCGCACAGGCTGCCCTTGGTATCTTTTAAGTGGGGTGCAGCAGCAGCGAGGGTAGGTGCTTAAGCCCTGCAGTGTTGTCAAACGTGGATACGACCAGTCCAAGCTTGAGGCAAAACCTCTGCCCCAGCAGCTGCCTCTCAGTTGCTGCCACTCTGTCACCACAGCATGGGCTGGAAGAGTTGAGGGGACTTATGGACACTGCTTTTTTTTTTCTTTTTTTTTTTTTTTCGCCCCTTCAGCATTCTTTGGGAACTTTGGGGCGAGATGGAGAAGGCACCTAGTTTCAAAGCAGTCCCTTCTGGGAGCGAGGGGCTTGCTTGCCAGGCTTCGCCGTTCATCAGGCTTTCACAGAACCACCATCTCGTCCCTACCCCTTCCTGCAGACAGAGCATAGCCCGGGCAACAAGTCATCCCTCCGCTTCCCAGGCACACGCCTCCGTGTACGTCAGGTTCCTTGGCGAAGGAGGTGATGCCATGAAAAGCCGAAATCAGGACTCAATAGTCATGATGACTATTAAGTAGGTATTCTTTATTGCAGCGCTGGGCGCACAGGAGATCGTTCCTCCTAATATGCACCCCGCGCCAGGTCAGTTATACAGCTTATATGCAAGTTATATATACATATTCAGAAGATATCCAAGAAGTGATTAACGCATTCATGATTTTCCTGAAAACTCATTATCATAGGTAACCACCCATTCCCACATGCACATTATAGTCTTTGGTAGGCTTCAGAGACATCTGGTGGTCGTTTACTTCATCCACTCCTCTTCATCACCATGTCCCCTCAGTGAACTATAGCTTTTACTGCTTTGTTCTTGCTGACAAAACCAGAGCTAGTTTCAGCCAGTTCTGCAGTCTTGAGGCATCCTGTGCCTCTTTATCTCATAGTGGCCTTGCGTTCCGTTCCTGAAGATAAAGATTAAAGATTAATCTTTAATTTTAAAATTAAAAGTTAAAGATTAAATTAAAATTTATTAAAAGATTAAAAGATATTTATTAAAGATTAAATTAAAGATTAAAATTAAAAGTTAAAAGATTACCGTGTGCTTACACATATGTTTCACAATGCCACTGTTACATAGTTCATTGCTGCTGCCTGTTAAAAAGGCTTTGGCTAGTAAATTTCCATTAGGCTCTTGCTTCAACCCCCCTTTTTCTTTGTCATTGCAAATTCTTTTGCAATATTCTATAACGTTCCATCCTTTTCAAGAGTCCGAGAAAAATATTTTCCCGTTTCCACCTGATGTCTAATCTTATTTCTTTTCCAGTCACTATACGTTTCAGCTGAATTCTGGCAACACTGAAGAAAACATTTGAAAAGCATACACACAAATATTCCTAAAACTGCCAGAGTAATTAATCCGATAAATAGTTGTTTTAACCATCCAAAATTAGGAAGCCAAGAAGTCGATTTATCCGATAAATCTGTAAAGCCCCATTCTGTATTGTCCTTAATAGTTTCATGGAAAATCCTAGTCTTTTCCCATACTTTGTGCAAGTCCTTTTTAATCTGCCCTTCTCAATTAATATAGCTGCAACAGCTCTGATTAATTACCGTGCATACTCCTCCCACTTCTGCAGTTAATATGTCTAGGGCCATTCTATTCTGTACCACTACTTGTCATAGGGAAGCAATTTCAACTTGCATATTAGCAATATCATTCGTAGAGGTGTTAAATATCTCATCTAAGGTAGCAGAGATGTTTACAATTGCTTTTTCCAACTCCCTGACCCCTAGCATGGGGAATAACCACTGTACAAAACTATGAAATCCTGAGGGTCGTTCTATCAAGGGATTTGAGGTTTGTTTTTGTACTTTTAGTAATAAGCTCCTCAAAAATCCTGGGGGTATTTGGGAGTGGTTGCGTAGAGTATCCTGGGTGGTTAGGTGTCCTGCTGTACACACGCCATACCATTCTTTAGGTAGTGTCTTTCGCACATATCCATCTCCACATAACCACCACCATCCATGGGGCAATCTACAACACCCCTTGGTCATCTTCAGACCACGTTGATATATTTCCAAACCAGGACAGAACCACAATTTCTTTTTGAGCCTTGGCTCCAAACAGTCCTGCCGTATGTGGTAGTTGCTGAATAATTCCAACTACATCCTATTCCTGTTATATTTCTATATCCTAAGTCTGCAGATCTGTTTTGCGGGTCCTTTTGACAGAACAAAGTATTATTTGTTAGAGTAACTAGGTCAAATTGTGGTCCTTTGGAAGTATCGTTCTCTTGACCATATTTACAAGAATAATTAAAATTCCAAAACACATTTTGAGTCCAATTCGTACTGGCTATCCCATATAGTGGCAGTTTGGAGCCTCTAGGTAATGCTGTACAAATCCAACAATCTTTTCCCCTAGTAGCGTTGACTAGTGTCTGAATTACCTGATAGTGAGTATTCCCATTCCAAGCAGCAACAATGCCTATGGTAGATATTATAATTAAAATGCTTATGAGTTCGTTTGCTTTTCCCATATTAATGTCTTCGTAGTTTTAATTTTAAAGGTCCCAAAGGTTCAGAAGTCTATTGCTTATCTGGGGCCTTCTTCACTCTGGAATAGTGAATCCAAGCTGGTTGTTCCTTTATCTTGATTGCAGTGAAAGTGGTCAGCAACACCTGGTAAGGTCCATTCCACTTCTCCTCTAGTGGATCACCTGAAAAATTCTTAATATAAACCCAATCTCCAGGGCTGAATGGGTGAATCGGGTGATCCAACCCCTTAGCTCTGGTTCCCAAAACATTCTTGTTAATTTTCTCTAATTGTTTTCCAAAGAGATAAAATAATTCTGTAAGAATTTCCCAATTGGCTCAAATCCTCCCCTTAATATTTAGCCTGGTATGGTCTCCCATACAGTATTTCAAAAGGGCTCAGATTTTCCCTGGCTCTAGGTTTCACACGTATCCTAAGCAGTGCAATAGGTAGTGCCTGATACCAATATAGGTTTGCTTCATGACATATTTTGGCTATTGTTTTATCATACAATTCATTTTTTCCACCTGCCCACTGGCTTGTGGACTGCAGGGTGTATGTAACTGCCAGTCAATTCCCAATAGTTTACTGACCTGTTGCACTACTTGCAGACAAAAACAAGTACCCCTATCTGACGAGATGACCATAGGTACTCCAAATTGAGGTATTATCTCATTTAATAATACCTTAGTTACTTCTCTTGCTTTGTTTATTCTACAAGGAAATGCCTCTGGCCATCCGGAAAAGGTGTCTGTAAGTACCAATAAGTATCTGTATCCTCCTTTTCTTGGAAGTTCAGAAAAATCAGTTTGCCAGTGGTCCCCTGGTATGTTTCCTTTCCCAATGTTCCCTAAGTGAACCCTGTTACCTGTGTTGGGGTTATTTCTCAAATATACCTCACATTGCTGAGTCACCTGTCGGATTGTAGTATATAAATTTTTCCCTATTAATTTCTGATTTAAATATTTATACAAGGAGTCTGCCCCCCAATGTGTCCTACTGTGCTCCTCCTTGACAATTCCCCTTACCTGTTTAGCAGGAACTATAATTCTGCCTTCACTCAGGTGGGCCCATCCTTTGGAGGGAATCTGTCCTCCTATTTCTTTTATTAGATCTTTATCGGTTCTAGAATATCCAATATTTTCCTGTTCATCCCAATTCTTACATCTCTTATCCGGAATTAACATTAAGATCTTTTGTGTTCTTTCTGCTGCCTGTTTAGCCTCATAATCAGCCAATCTATTACCTTTTTCCTGGTCAGTGTTACCTTTCAGGTGTCCTCGACAGTGCATAATGGCAACTTTGGTTGGCAATTGAATTGCCTTTAGTAGCTGAAGTATTTCTTCAGCATGTTTGATCTGTTTTCCTTGTGCAGTTAGCAGTCCTTGTTCTTTCCAAATTGCTCCATGAGCGTGGACAATTCCAAAGGCATATTTGGAATCTGTCCATATATTTATCTTCTTTCCTTTTGCCAATTCCAGGGCCCTAATCAGGGCAATAATCTCAGCCTTTTGAGCTGACATTCCAGCAGGTAACGACTGGGACTCAATTACCTTACTTGCTGTTGTCACCGCGTACCTGGCCTTTTGGATACCTTGTCAGACAAAGCTGCTTCCAGCTTTGTTACCGTGAACAATCCATGGACCAGGAGTCCTGTGCATCCTCCAGGAGTTCTTCTTTCAAATCTAGTCTGCTAGAGTACACAGTTTCTATGGTTTCTAAGCAATCATGTGCCAATGGTTCAGATGTCACCCCACTGAGGAAAGAAGCTGGGTTCATAACATTAGTCACTTCAATATTAACATCATCCAGTTCAACCAGAATGGCTGGTATTGTAAAAATGAGGACAGGGAAAGCCAATGTTTTCCCTTCTGTTCCAGTACTACTGATACTGTATGTGAGACCAGTACTGTGATCTTTTGGCCCAAAGTAAATTTCTGAGCCTCTTGAATGTTTAGCACTACAGCTGCCATGGCTCATAAGTATGCTGGCCATCCTTTAGTTAGTTCATCAAGCTGTTTAGAAAAATAGGCCACAGCTCTTTTGTAAGGTCCTAGCTGTTGGGCTAAGACTCCTAGAGCTATGCCTTGCTTCTCATGAGAAAACAGCCAGAATGGTTTAGTAACATCAGGTAGGCCCAAAGCTGGGGCTTTCATTAGTTCCTTTTTAAATGTTCTGAATGCATTTTGAGCCTCTTTGGGCCAAGTCAATTGAGTAGGATTGTTTTTTAAAAGTTCATATAAAGGCTTTACCATTACTCCATAATTATAAATCCATAATCAGCACCAACCTGTCATTCCCAGGAATGTCCTGAGTTCTTTTATCATCTGAGGGAGAGGAGTTCTGCAGATGGCTTCTTTTCGGTCTGTTCCTAATTCTCGTTGTCCTCCAGATAGCTCGTACCCGAGGTAGGTTACCTGCTGCTGCACCATCTGAGCCTTCTGTTGAGAAACTTGATATCCATTTAATCCCCCCAAATTCAACAAACTTACAGTCCATTGTATACAATCAGGTTTCATTTCAGTTGCTATTAGTAAATCATCCACACATTGCAAAAGGGTTCCATCTCTGGAGGGAGGGCCCCATGTTTCAAGTTCCCGTGCTAATTGGTTTCCAAAAATTGTTGGACTGTTCTTAAAACCTTGGGGTAACACTGTCCAGGTAAGTTGGGTTTTCCTACCAGTAGTAGGACTTTCCCATTCAAATGCAAACAAATTTTGACTTTCTTTGGCCAAAGGCAAACAGAAGAATGCATCTTTTAAGTCTAATACTGTAAACCATACCTGATTACTTCGTAATTTAGTGAGTAAAGTATAAGGGTTGGCTACCACAGGGTGTAAATCTTTAATGATTTTATTCACTCCTCTTAAATCCTGTACTACCCAATAAGTTCCATCTGGTTTCTTTACCAGTAATATGTGGGTGTTATATTCTGATTCACATTCCACTAACAGTCCATGCTGTAAAAAATTACTAATTGGGCTTTCTATCCCTTTTTGGCCTTCTAGTTTCAAAGGGTATTGCTTTGGTCATACCGGACTGGTTCCTTCCTCGAGCTCTATGACCATAGGAATGGCATTTTTCACCCTCTCGGGAGTCCCTGCGACCCATACTCCTGGATACACCCAATTAATAATTTTTTCAGTTTCGGGGGTTGTTGCGGCAGACTTCCCAGGGTACATTAGGGCTAAACTTAAAATCTCAATTCATTGATTTTCCTTTATTTTTAGTTCTATAGTCCCATGTTTAAAGTTATCACCGCTCCTAATTGTTCTAATAAGTCCTGACCCAATAGTGGTTGGGGAGAATTTGGCAAATACAAAAATCAATGTAACCCAATTTGCTTCCCTAACTTGAATTTGAGGGGTTTTAAAAAGAACACTTTTTCCTGTTGGCCAGTAGCTCCTTTTACATTTACAGAGTCCTTACAGGTATCAATTCTTGATTTAAAACAGAGAAAGAGGCTCCCGTAGCCACCAAAAATTCTACTTTTCCTTGATTTCCCTAGCTTAATTTTAACCAGTGGATCCGCTAAGGTAGATGCCCCAGGTCCCCATCAGTCGGCCTCCGCTTCCGCTATCACAGCCTATTGTACTCCCTTACGTTTCGGGCATTCATTTTTCCAATGTCCCTCTAACAATACGCACACTGATTTCTTCCCAATACCCATTCTATCCCTCTTCTATTCCCAAAGGGCCTTCCTCTCCCACATCCTCTAAATCCTCCTCCATTTACCATTCCTTTCTGTTCCAAAGCTGCCACCGTCACTGTCGCCACTACTTTTGTTAATTTTTGTTTATCTGTATCCTCTCGATTTCTAAAAACTCTCCACGCTTCTTCAAGCAACTTCTCTAAGTCGCTTATATCTGGCTCTTTTAATTTCTGTAACTTCTTCCTTGTATCTGCAGATGACTGTCCCAGAAGCAGAGAGACAAGCTGTTGCTGTCCCACGTCTGAAGAAGGATCTAGGGTAGTGTATTTTCTCATGCCATTTCTTATTTGATCTAGAAATTCAGTAGAGGTTTCTTTTGGCCCCTGTTTGACAGCATATAATGCAGACCAGTTTACAGCATTTGGAATCGCATTCTCTAATCCCAATTTAATCCAATCTTGATATCGTTTTAGCATTCTGTAATCTCATGCATCATTGGGTTCCCAGTGTGGGTCAGTCAGGGGGACGTGGTCATCTACGTTCCCCTGTAAAGTTCCTCCAGTGATCTGGGCCTGTACATGGGTTTGAGCGGTTTTTAATACCAATTGGTTTTGTTTCTGTCATTTCTCCTAAAATTAAATCTACATCTAACCAATCGGAATCCTGATTTTTTACTATTAATTCAAATTGCTTTGCCACTTTAATGGGGTCATCTTGATACCCCTTAGCTACCTCTTTCCAGGCATCCAGATCAGCGGTGGAAAAAGGAACTTTTAGCCTAGCCGGACCTCCTGCCCCCATTACTTCTCTCAATGGGGCTAGGAGTAACACAGCCCTCTGGGTTTTACTCCGGGTTTGTGCTGTAATTGGAGTAAAATCGCTTGTTGCTCCTTCCTCCTCACTGTAACTGTCTGTTTTGGATGGGGGTAAGGGAGGCAGATTTTGTAATGGAGGGGGTAATCCCAGGTCCTCGGGCTGCTCTTCTAACTCCTCTACTTTCTTCCTAGGGTTTGTCAGCTTCAAACACCTTTGTCCAATGCTACACACTAAGCAGCATCTCTTCATTTTCTCCTCTTTCTTTCACCTCTATGTTCTTTTTCTAAGGATAAAACCAGGAGGTCTTGTGGTGGTACATTGATCCCATAATCTCTCTGCCAGTCCAGGTGGTTTCGTAAGGTAAAGAACATATTGGCATATATAACCTCATCCCATTTTCTTCTCTCTGCAAAAATAACCTTAACTGCAATATAGTATTATAATTCAAAGATCCATTAAAGGGCCATTTTTCATCCTCCTCCAGCTTGTATAAAGGCCACCACTGATTACAGTATTTAATTAATGTCGTCTTGATCACATGCCCACCTGGTGGTCCCCCTATATCTCTCCAGTGTGCTAGGATACATCCTAGGGGGCTTTTCTTTAGAATTCCACCACTTTGTTGTGTCCCCCCCCCTCTACTTTTACTGATTCTGTATGTCGTTTATTTTCCCACAGATTACTTTAATACCTTCAACCTGTCTTTATTTTCCCACCCTGACTACGTTCCACAATTCTCACACTGAATATCCCATCCAAATACTACCCATAGGTTTTGATCACAGATAAAGCAATTTATGAGGAAAAAGTGGTTCACATTCATTTCCACGGTGAAATACACAGTTCTCCGGGTTTCCCACACTCACTTTGCAGCTGTGCGCGTCCCAGTCGCTCACCAGTCACACCAGAGTTAACTCAGCTTATTCATACACGAGCGTCAAATCCAAATCAATTTTCAGTAGACAATTCCTTACAAATATATCCAAGTTCAATACCAATAAATCAATACCGCCACAGAGGGTGTTATGGCAGAAGTACGTAGCTCACCCCGTGCCCGTACCAAATACCAGAGCGCAGCACTCACAGCGAGCGTGCACAAAACCAGAAGTACAAAAACTTACACAAGGTATACGAGCTCTGTACCAATACCGAATGATACCAGATGTATACCCTCAGGCACTAGTAACCTGGTATACGGTGCTCCGCGTAGGACGGTCTCCTGCCGCTTACGAGAACCCCCTAACGGCCGGTCCCAGATTCCAGCAGAGAAGCCCAGAAAAATGTAAAGAATACCTTCACTCCTTTAGATGGTCCTTGTCTGCTCCCGCAGCGATCCGACTGAGGCGAGGAGTCCCTCCGGGAAATCCCGGGGGTGCCCCAGGGACCCCCGTTCTCCGCGGGTCCCGTCGGGTAAGAGACGAGGAGGGGCTGCGGGCAGCCCGGCCCTGGGCTGGGCGGCCATGACACCGCCCCGCGCATGCGCGGCATTCCCCCACCCTCGGCTGCCGGCGAAATGGCGGAAGAGGAGTGAGTGAGGGGGAGCGGCGGGTCGGGTATCCGCCGCCATCCGCGGGGACTGCGCGGTCGCGGGGCTGGGGGTGGCGTGTCCCGGGGGGGGTCGGGGTGCGGTGCTGCTGGATGTGACCGGCTTCTCCCGTCCCGCAGGCCGAGGCGGCGGATCCCGCTGGTGCCGGAGAACTTGCTGAAGAAGAGGAAGGCCTACCAGGCCGTCAAGGCCACCCAGGCCAAGCAGGCGCTCCTCAACAAGCGGAAGGTAGGGGCCGGCCGCGGGGGGATCCCCGGGGCAGCGGAGTCGGCGTTGTCCGGCCGGCTGGGAGAGCCTGGCTGCAAGGGGGCTAAGCCTGGGGTGGATCTGCAGTGCTGTTGCGGCTGTCCGTGCTTGTGTTTCGGAGGAGGGAATCGTAGCTCCGTGCAGCCGTACGAATGATCTGAGTGGTCAGCTTCCTCCGCGAGGGGGATGCCGGAGCCCTGCGGGGGGGGCAAAGGAGGGAGCCAGCTCGTTGCTGAGACTCGGTATTGACACCGTGACGATCCTCTGGGTTATCTCTGAGGGGAACTTGAGTTCATCTCTTCGGTTGTTGAGCGTCTTCCCCGTGTGTCTCCGAGCCCTGTAAAGAGGACAGAACTTTCTGGCGTGTTATACCGAAACACAAATTTATTGAAGAGTTGTTCCTCTTAGATTAGTGGTTACCAGGGTGCGTGTGTGCATGGCCAAATGTGGTAAAACGTAATGCTGCCGAGTCGGTTGTGCTACCGTGGGATTACGCTGTCTGAAAGCAGTTCACCTTTGCATTGTAAAACTTCATGGAGACAGTGTGCCTTTCTGAAGGTGCGTTTAGAGTTAACTAGGTAGATAAATCTGTTAGAGCATAGGCAGGTCATTGTGAAGCCTT
Source organism: Haliaeetus albicilla (assembly GCF_947461875.1). NCBI lineage: Eukaryota > Metazoa > Chordata > Aves > Accipitriformes > Accipitridae > Haliaeetus > Haliaeetus albicilla. Next base: position 3,742,894 of record NC_091483.1, on the reverse strand, counting down.
TTTCTGTGTGTTAGGTGGCACATGTTGCTCTCTGTGCTCGGTGTGTGGTTTCCAGACTGGCAGAGCACAGCAAACCTTCCTATTTCAGAATTTGAGACCCGTTCTGCTGTATCTCAGCTAACGTAGCAGGTGCGTGTCTTGGAAGTGGCTTAAAGCTTTCCCAGTGAATCTGGTTTTGTGGAGTTGGTGGAATTATGTGCAAAACTCCTGCCGTTTTGGTTAGGTACTGTGTTTATGTTTTTAACTATATGAATGGCTTGCTGTATTTATGAGGTGGAAGGGGAAGTATAAGCAATAATGTTAAATTGCCACCTTTTAAGATTCTCATTAGAAAAATGACCCTAGTGATGAGATTTTGATAGGGCCTACCTGCTTTGAAAATTCAAACCAATTTTATGGGTGATTTACAAGGTGAAATGGGACAGAAGACACATAACATTAAATATTTCAACTTTAAAATGGCCTAATAATTTAGTCAGTAGTGTATCCGAAATATTACTGGGTAGCTGCCATGCACATTCAGCTCCCATTCATATGAGAAAGAGCTATGGTGGATGTATGTGTTCCTGAGCTAAGGATAGGCATTTAAACATCTTTTTAATTTAAAAAAGCTTTAAATTTTCCCATGATTCTGAAAAGACTTTTTAAGTGAGCTAGATGTTTTGTGTTTAAATTAGTAATACTTAATAGTTATTTGAATGCTTGGATTTTTTTTTTTGTATGTGTGACTTTGTAGAAAAGGACTTTAAAACCAGTTATTTTCTGTTGAATGGTAATTTTGAGTCACACTAGGGTATTGCTGTAGCATCTGTTTTACCCAGATACATATGTTGTTTCTGGCTTTCCCAGTGATTGGCTGAGCTGTGTATGTAGTTGTGAAGATCTGTCTGTAGCTGCAAATGCTTCTATTTGATTTCTTCTATGCATAGAAGTATCCTGGGTCTCACTTTGTTTGTCCTAATTTATTTTTTTTTCTGAGGAAAAACTCTTAGTTCACTGTTCATAAATTATAGCTAGGTGCTTGTAAATTCATATGTTGTCCTCAGTTCTGTCTCCCCTGGGCTTAGATTATCAAATTTATTTTTCTTCTTACTGCCTCCAAAACTGAAAGGGCATAGTTCATCAAGTCCTGAATTTCATTTGGCCTTGGAGATGCAAACCTCTGAGACTCTTGGGAAGGGTGATCATTTCTTATCCTTTTGTCTTTAGCACCAGAAGGGGAAACAAATCCAGTTTAAACGCCTTGAGGCTTTTGTTCGAGATTCATGGCGCAAACACCGAGATGACATCCGGCTGAGGCGCATGGAGCAGAGACCTGGACAGACGCCTGTACCTCAGGAGCACAAACTAGCCTTTGTTGTGCGGATTGTAGAGTAAGAAAGTTTTGTTACTCCTTACCTTTATTATTGTTACTACCTGTAGCTGTCACATAATTTCTAAGCAAAGGAAGGGTGATCAACCCAGACATGTCTCCTTGTAGGTAATCTGAGACCTTTTGTTGCTGTATTAGAGAAACGTGGTTACTAATACTAAACTAAATGTTTTTCTGACTCAGTATTAAGGGAGTGAGTAGGAGGGTAAGAAGAGTGATCGAGTTGCTGCGGCTGAGAAAAAATTTCACTGGAACATTTGTTAAACTGACTCCTTTATCGCTGAAGATGCTGCGGATTGTGGAACCTTATGTGGTGTGGGGGTAAGTACCAGCCCCGTGACTTGATAGCAGTTTGTATGTAAATATTGTAGCTTTTTGATTCTCCCTCTGGTATCACAGATCCGTAGCTGGCTTTTCCAGTAATGGTCAAAACTTTGTCAACTTCTATCTAAAACTTGTTATTGTCCCTTTTTTCATTGTTCTAAAAATAACTTGGTTACTTTCTCACCTCTATACAAAGGAGTAGGATGAGACTTTCGGCTGTATCATGTCTCTCTGCTACAGAATCTGATTTTTGTTTTTGCAGACACCCTAACCTGAAATCTGTACGAGAGCTCATCCTGAAACGGGGTCAAGCCAAGATAAAGAAAAAGAGAATGCCTCTGACAGACAATATGCTGATAGAGGAGCATTTAGGTGAGGAAGAGGATGAGAAAATTAAGTGAATCAAGGAAAGAGGCCGATGTGGAGAGTTTGCAATCTGACCTCAGAGGGAGGGGAGGGAGAAAAACCTTGCAAGACTTGCAGATGGAGAACTGGCTTTTCTGGAGTAGCATGAGGAAAGATAATACTGTTGGGCATCTTGTGTATATGTTGTACGGGGCGTGCTTTTTGTTTTGTTGTTTGGTTTTTTTTTTTAAAAAAAAATTCTCTGCAGGGAACTATGGTATTATTTGCCTGGAAGACCTTATTCATGAAATCTACTCAGCTGGGAAGTATTTCAAACAAGTCACAAACTTTCTATGGCCGTTCCATCTGTCAGTGGCTCGCCATGCTTCACGTAACAAAGTGGGTTTCCTGAAGGAAATGGGTAAGCCTGGCTGCAGAGGTGAAGCAATCAACCAGCTTATACGTCAGCTGAACTAGTCAGGTGAGGAATGTCTGTTGTGTAACTTTTAAATCTTGCCCTTTATCTGGTTTCCTAAGAAAAACTATACTGCCATCGGAGATGGGGGGAGGGGGCACCTATGTTTTTGATTCTTCACTCTACAGAAGTGACCCCCAAGGTAGGGGAAACTAATGAAGAGGGTGGGTTCCATTAGGTATCAGCAAATCCTATTGGACACCTCTACAAAGGCTTGACTTCTGGGAGATTGCATTAATGTGACTTTTTTTTTCTTTCTTTTTTGTTCTGCAGGGTCTTTGTGAAAACTTCAGGATTTATAACCTGTTCCTTTTTGCATATAGTTTTCGTGGACATTATCTCTATGCAATGATATACTTAAATCTCTTGACTGTTGGTGCGTCTATAAAAAAAGAAAAAATATGCAGACTTGGAGATGGACTTGGAGCTGGTCCTTCTTAAAGAAGAAGATAAATTGTATTTGGTACAAGAAAGAAGTGACTTGAACTTCCTGGAGCAATCTGGCTTCTGTACCTCTGTAAAATAAGGGTGGTTTTTATACTCACTACTGCTGGCTCTGTACAAGTCACTTCCTGATCTCACCTTTGGTATGAAGCAGTGGTTGTCAGTTCCTTATTTAAATTTCTGTTACAGTTGACTTGCGCTCACTGCCTTGATCCAGTCCTCCTCAGGGGCAGTGCTTTGAAGGTGCACCTCCTAGGTGTAAAGGGGTAGTGCAGTCACCTGTTTAAGAAAATTGCAGACAGGCAGAAGAAAACACTAGGTATTCCTCTGTTACTGCAGTGCAAGCCCTAGCAGTGAATAATGTAATATTTTTTTGGAAGTACCTAGATTGTATGTGTTTTAAAAAGCTGTGATTTTGTGCTGCTGATTTACAGAAGGCTGCCTTTTCAATTCTGCTAGATTGGGACTGCTGGAAAGAACTATTTCCTGGTAGGAAAGCCCAGAAACTTTGTAATATAGTGGTGGAGTACTTGTAATCAATATTTTTTAAATAAACTTTTGAAATTACACTGTTACAACAGTAAGAGTCATATATATATAACTCTAGAAGAGTGAGAAAAGTTAAATACTCTGGCTGAAGTGCATTTGGTAAAGGAAATGAACAAAACCACAGAAGTATCTGAAAGTTCTATTAACACAGTTTTAAATCCTAAATTTCTTCTGGTACAAGATGTGTGAAGAATGCAGGAAGAGTCAGATGCTATTTAACAAATATGGAAGGCGCTGTGCTTAATCATTAGGTCACTGTGACCTATTTATACTGTTACTTGAAGACTTAAGTGCGGGAAAACTACTAATCCATGACTGGATTTCATATTGACTCAAAACAAGTGTTGTACAGACTCAGAGGAAACAGTTGAAGTAACAGTAAGTAGGATGCCTTTAGGGTACTAATTCTGTGACAGTGATAAATTAAGACGTAGCGTCCATAAAAACATCTAAAATACGAAGTACTACAGACTTGGAATTAGATAACACTATACAAGTTCAAACTTTATTTGTAAAACAAGAATACAAACGTAGAAAATGCTTGACAGACACTAGAGACGTACACCGACTTAGAACACCACCACCATCCCCACAAGCAGAGTCCAGCTGTCACTAATGTACAAGGCTTCATATAGTTAAGATTTTCCTTAAACAGCTGCTTTCATTGTAAAGAGGTACAAGTAACTTCAGAATTGTTCTGTTGATTCATTTTAGAATTGTTTCTGGTAATAAAACAGCCCAGGCTTTTAACATGAAGAACTGGCATGTCAGGAGTGTGATTTTTTTTTTTAGTGCCAGAGAGAACTTAAGCCTGCTAATAGAATGCAGTTTATAATAATAAAATATGAAATTACAGGATCTGAACACAATTCTAGCAATTGATCCTAGGTTTAGACAGTTTTTCTAGTGAACGTGGTAGTTTAACACACCATTAGTTTAGCTCGTACAGATAAGTAAGAATTGAACTATTGTTATGAATCTCTTATTTAGACCTGTTTAAAAACAATGCCAGCTTAGTCTAGTGTTACACCACATTATCCTAGGCAACCATGTTGCCTTTTTTCTGTATCATACTTCAGCAAGAGCAACAGTAATGATGTGTTCATAACTCAGCTGCACTAGGAACAGAAACTATACAAGGTGACAGGATATATACAACACCCCCACTGTGTCTTAGGGGAAGGAATCCTTTTTGTAAGCCACCATACTGTTTACTTTGTGGATTGTAGTAGTGAAGGAACGAAGACGAACCTCTTCCGAATTGGCTATGAATTGTGGTCCTGACTCTTCCCACTTTTCTGGCACTGCCAAATCTTTATCTGTGTATATCAGCAAGTCAAAGGCACCTGTAAGCAAGTGGAAACAAGTTAACAGTAATGCATACATAAGAAGATGGCATATTTGAAGTTAAAGTGCATCTTCTAGAAGGCACCCTGAGTTCTATCCTGATCTCAGTCTAACAAAATGCTCTCAGAAATGTAATGATATATGACATGTAATAATTAAAAAACCTTAGAAAATAGCAGAAAGTATTTTCTAAAAGTGGAAAAGTTGTTGAGATTTTCCAAAAGAAGCATCTGATTTCTTTAGTGAAGTTAGGAATACTCACAGGCAGTTTCCAACAGTGGCAGAAAAGTTACTGTGGCAGTTATTTGTCTGATAACAGATCTAATTTCATCCTGAATAGCCTTCTGAGATTTCTCTCGTGGTGCACTGGAAAAATAGGAAAACTCTGTTAAGAAAGCAAGCTTCTACTATACTGACAGTTTTCTTTAAATACAGTTCTCTCTGTTAAGCTCTGTTGGTCTGTTTGCTACAGAATTTTTTTATAGTAGTGACACTCTTTTAAGCCCTAGGTAGACAGGCTTAGAAATATTAAGTGATAGTCAGTTTCCCTGTATTGTTGTTTGTGAAGCTTCACAGTACTTGTAAGGAATGTTACATTTATTCTCAGTCCGGAATGGATGAGAACATTTTGGCATAACAACAGGAAAGCTGTAGTTCTTCAGGGCATGTACCCAATACAGGATTTTATGTACTTTGTTGAAGATTAAAAATCAAGTTTTGATCTGGTGCTTTAAAAAAAAAAAAATAAAGTCAACACCTGAGGATTATGTATACTTCAATCATATAATGACTGGTTTACAGACAAACAGAAGGAATAGCAGTAAGAAAGATAGTAGGTTTGGTAAGGTTTGAAGGAACGCCTTCCATGTTGATACTGAGAAAAGGCCGTCTCGGCTGCTCTGAGGAACCAGAACAGTGCTGATGCGCGTGGAATTTATCTTGTGCCTGCGCAGCTGCTAGGTAGAGGGAAGAGCAGGCCTAGAGGAACACTGTTACTCACCTCTCATCCTTTGCAGTTTTGTCACACTCTATGTCAAACTGCCACCGCTCCAGAACCTCGTTGTTTTCGATACTCGAGATGACCACCACCAGGCGCTGCACAATGCACTTGTACAGCCACTCTGAAAGAGGCCACAGCGGTTACTTGCAGTGCGAGAGCGACAAGAAGCATCACCAGAGACACAACAGGAGGGCACAGCAGCCTCCCGCCAGCTGCACTAGCTTGGCAGTTTGAAGAAGCGCCCCCCCCGCTACCTTTCATCTGCTCCACCACATTGTTGAGGTAGTTCTTCAGCTCGGGGTCGGTGGTGACGAGGAGGGTGAGCCCGTACTTCTGGACGCGGGTGAAGGTCTCGGGGGGGTAGATGCCCCGCTGGTAGAGGATGCTGTTGATTCCATAAGCTGCAACACGCGGAAGGGAGAGGGGGGTGGGCAGGAGATGGGTGCGTGAGGCGGCCGGGCCGCCCCTCCCCGCCGGCGGCCATGTCGCCCCGCAGGAGGCCTACCAGCCGCACCGTCCTCCCTCCCACCCCCCGGGTCGGTCTCCGAGTCCCGCCTCCCCAGCGGCGCAGCCCCTTACAGAAAAACTCGGCGACGATCTCGGCGCTGCCCCGCAGGGTGATGCCCTGCTGGTCCCGGCCGAGCTGCTTGGCCATGGGGGCTGCGCGGCGGCGGCCGCCGCTTTTCCCCGCCGCCCGGTTCAAACCGAGCCCCGCCCCCCGCCACAGCGCCCCTTTCCCGCCTCGTCAGCCCGTCGCCGCGCACGCGCGCTAGCGGAGGCCTTCCCCCGCCCCCTCCTCCTCCTTTCCCCGCGTGCGCGGACCGTTGGGGGAAGCCGTCCGCCGTGGTGCGCGCGCGGGCGGCCGTTAGCCGGCGGGGCGCGAGGCGGGGCGGTGCCGCCCAGGTGGCTGAGGGGAGGGCGCGGGGCCGCACCGCACCGCACCTCACGCCACACCGCCGGCCCCAGCGTGTCTTCTGGTGGCGAAGCGGGGCTGCCGTGCTGTGCATTGACGGAGAGGGCTGGCTCGGCAAGCTGCCTGATAGAAAGGAAAGGTCTTCCCGCGTTAAACTTCCCACCAGCTCTAGGTGCCACAGTCGCCTGTGGCGGGGCTGAGGGAAGCACAGGCTGGGGGCGGAGTGAGGCCTCGCCGTGGAAGTGCTGTTGGAAGCTCGGTTTCACAGTTTGTTTAGATGCGTTCGTCCGTATGGAGGCGCTTTTGAACTTAAAAATGAAACTTGCCAGGTACGAATGAAATGAAGCAAGTACCTCGTTTATGGGTGATTTTTGGAAGCATTCGCTATGTAAATCATGTAGTAGCTATCTAAAATAAAACCGGTCTATTCTGCAAGCACTGTCGAGAGGCAGGCAGCGGAGACCTTGGGAAAGTGGGATGAAACAGACACTTTTTCCTTAAATCCGTAGGGTAGCAGGTAACACAAAAAGAAAGGGGTTAAGAGGCATTTAGAAAGGCAGGGAGCCCACAAGCTCACCGCTCTGTCAGGCTGCCGCAGTGAAGGGCAATTGCTAGTTGGTCAAAGCACTTCAATCCTGTTATTACAGGGACACCAAGGGAAACACGGCAACTAGCAGTGACTATCAAAAGGAGGAAACTGGCAGATGTTAACAGGTAAGAGAGACAAGAGTGAAACAGCAAGTAAATGTGAAGTGTTGAAATATTTAAATAGTATCATGAATAGGGGAAGCCATAGTCCACTGGGATAGTAACTAGGTGGCCAGCTAGTCAGCTGGTAAAATCGACAGGCAGTAAGTGCAAACTGGAAAGTGAATGGATTTGTTGGGCATGCAAGAGCTGCAAATGAAATCCTTTCCTGAATGTGATTTTTCTGAAGTGTCTGGAATGAATAGACATTTATCATCTAAGACATACCTGTATTAAATGCCCATATTTACCCTGAAAGAAACTGATCAGAACAGCCTTAAAATGAAGTGATGTTCAAAACAGAAGTATTTTAAAACTAGGATAAGAACCATATGGTCATTACGCAGTGCAGTAGGCCAGCTGCTAAAAGAGTGACTTGATGGCACGATTGCTTATTTTGTCATCATAAAATACTTTTTCTCAACCTGTTGGCTCCAATTTTTGCTCTAAGAGGAAGTACTGTTTTAATCACGCTGCTGTGATTAAAACAAATAGCATAGTCCTGAAATCATGTGCTGAAGTTCTGAAAGGGTCTGAATAATTCAGCTGTTTACCTAGAGAACTATATTCTGGGTCTTGATCACAAGTGATTGTGTTATACATTAGTCTTCTGAATAAAATATCTTCTGAGTAAGAGTGGTATATTTCAAAGCCTATGGTAATGGAAGCGTTTTGATCGGAAGCCCAGCTTTTAGAAGCTAGATAGCTGTGAGTATCAGCTGGTTTGCTTCAAACCTTACGTACTATCATGCTCTTATTCATCTATCCCAAAATGGTCTCAACCCGCTTTTTTTCCCACTTGGCTTTTCATCTGTTTTGCTTCCTCTGAGGTTTTTGGAGAGCTGCTCATTTTTGTGATAAATATAAGAGCTTGAAAGCCCTGTTGCATGAGGCCAGGCAAGAATAGCAGAACTTATGATTAATATATACATATTTCTCCTCCAGCTGTTTTGTTACTGTTAAAACCAAATGAAAGAAAAAAAATTCAAACGCTTCTTGGTTTACCAAATTCATTTCACTGTATTTCAGGGTAGATGGCTTGAAGATCTGTTGATAGGACCTGGCAGATATGCTTATCAGCAACAGACTTAATTGCACCATCTTTTTTCTCCCAAGATTCATCTGGAAGGTATTGAGAGGTGGTGGTGATCCCCAGTACCTCTGTTAAAACTCTAAGCTTCCTTCAGTGAGCCTGGCACATGGTGTTTCACAGAGTTTTGGATCACTTCTCTAGCCCCATTTCTGTGTCACAGTTAACACTGTTTTCTGCCCTGGTGTGGCCCCCCCCCCCCAAAAAAACCCAAACCAAACAAACCCAAACAAACACCACCTTTGCATTTTGGAATTCTAATTCTTCTCTCTCTTTAGGGAAATACATTTCCCTTTTACAATGTGTTACTACTTTTTTTTACATTTCTTATATATGGTGCAATGTAATCTAATGGTAAGAGCTGCGTATTTTCAATACTTCTTTCTCCTAATACTTCCCTTTGTCTTTTAACACATTATTTTTCTGTGGCCAATTCATTAGTTTTGAAAAGGTCAATCTTTTATGTCCATGAAGTAGTGTCTTTATTAACCTTTGTATTTCTTCTACTGGAATGTTCCTCATCTTCACCTCTCTTTTTCTTCTCATGCCATCAAGATGTTCCTCTCTTTCCCCCCCAGCAATAATTCACTTGCATGAAGGTTTAGTTATTTGACAATGTGTGTTTGCTGCTTTTCCCTTTACATTCTCCAGTTATCTTGTTTCTCTGTTACAAGTCCTAAGCTCCACAACACTTGTCTTCATTTTCTTCACTTCATTTAGGTTGGTGTCACTCAGCTTCTCTGCCAGGTCAATCCAGTATCCCCCAACAAAGGCACCCCGCGAATGTGTGCCTACCTGTTGTGTAACTAATATTCAGTCACCACTTGACCATAGCCTGGTCAAGTGTGATGGGGACATACGTACATAACTCCTTTCGTCATATTACTGAACAGGCATGCTCCATGTGATGATGATGCCTATAGTTTGTGTTTAGGGCATGTCCAGCTACATGACAGGAGGAAGGCTGCGGGGCTCTTGCAAGGGAGAACAGCAGGGAGACTGCTGTGGGTTAGTGAATGATTTGTGTGGCTGACAGCCTGCTTCCTGACCAACTCTGAGGGACTCTCAGGAACGAAGATGACAGGCTGAGTTATATGTTCTGGCACACCAGGAGCTGGCTATCCTTGCTTTAATTATCTCATGCTAAAACCTTAATTTTCATAAGGAATGTGAAGTCCCAGTTGTATTTAATTTAGGTCTCTTGCGATTCTTTAGTCATTACTCTGTTTCTCAATTACGGCTTGATGTTAATACAGAATTTTTTTCTCTCTGTGTGAAAGGAAACGTCCCCTGTTTAGCTTGGCTTTTCTGCAACATTTAATGATTGCTTCCCCATGGCAATTGTCAATGAACCTGGGACAATCCAAATCACTGGTACGCCTTCACTTTTTTTAAGGCAACCCAGGTCACATTCCCGTAGTCATCCAGCAGACTAGAAGACATAATCCACTTGTAGAGTTCATTCCCAGTTTTTTGGTTTTTGGTGGGTTTTTTTTTTTACCCTCAGGATGATGTGGACAGGTCTCTCCTTCCATCATAGCAAAATAGTCTATAAAATGAAAGTTCTGTCTGGTACAAAAGCCCTCATATCACATTAACAAATTGTCATATTAAGCCTCAGTAAAACCAGTTTTTCCTGTGCAGAGAAAGGAATTCTTACCCTGGCCAACAGAGCCTTAGTGCTTTGCCTTTTCTGGTAGATCTCAAGCTCTTTTGAGTCATTTCTCCCCACACTTTAGGAAGAGATTCTGTACTCTTCTGTACTCTTCTGTACTCTGAGCCTATAGAAATAGCTAGCCCTTTTGCCTTCTTCCCTCCTGTTTTCTGTGCATTACTTTGGTTCTCTTTAGGGTTTTAGAATGCTGTCCAGCCCTGTAGTTGCCAGCACTCAAAATTCATGGCACGTGTTGAACTCATTCTTTTTCTGCAGGTTAGACATTTTGCTCCCTCACTTCCTTAGCCCAGCTTGTGGTATTTTTAGGTCTCATGCTAGGTAAGGCAATTATCAGTTGGCTGAGCTGCCATGATTTTTGGTGAAACTTTTTTTTCTCTATCAGCTGTTTAGTTTCTGTCCTATAGGAGGGTGTGACATTTGGGTGGTTCCCAGGAAAAGCTTTTCCTGGATGTAGGGTAGGTGACCAGCACAGCCAAGTACCATCACTGTTCCTTTATGTAAGAGTTATTTTTAAATCTTCTAAATCTTTAAATCACTTCCCTATCTTTAAATCACTTTGCTGTGTGTGAGCTTCTTTCCTGCCTTCCATTGTGTCCTCACAGGTCTCATCCAGGATTCCCTTGGTGATTTATTATTATCTGGAATTAACTCTAGAATTAATGTAAAATACTGCACCTTTTGACAGGCATTTTATTACCAAGCTCATTTTATTTTCTTTTTTGTTTTTGTTGTTGGTCAAGTTTGTTTTCAACAGTCTTTGTAGCATTAAAGTTTGCAGGGTAAGTACAGGTACCTGGTGCAGCTGTCAAAATAACTGTAACATTTCTTTTCAAGTTGGCTAATGCTATTTTTTAAAACATAAAACATGGAATATTATTACAAATAGCAATACTGTATTGTTTCACAATCAGCAGTGAAAGAGTGGTGCAACTGGGAAAGATTGTCTTGAATTTTCAGTAGTCATTAAATTGATTTTAAAATGAGTCAGTATGGGCTAATAAGCTGCGCTATAACTTCTAATATGATGAGCAGACTTCTCAAAGGGACTTCCTTATTTTGGCTTTGAACACTGTGCAGAAATTTTTAAAATTAATTTTCATTTTAAATGTTGCCAGTGGTACTGAATGCATTTTGAAATTAGACTTACTGAGGTGACTACTTATTTCTTCTATAAAATGAAAGAGTTTTGATGTTTCCTTATTTAAGCCAGTGTAAGAACACCATCTAGAGTGAAAGTAGCTACACCCAGATACTGGCTGCCTTGTACAGTGAAATAACTTTTTATGGATTATGAGGGTTTTGAAAGCTACTTCTGTAGAACAACATTCAGTTCTCTCTTTCTCTCTCTGTTATTTTTTTTTTCCCCTCCCCCCCCGAAGACCTGACATTTTTCTGAAGGGTAGGTAGGAAAAAATTTAGTAAATTTGTGATGGTTTTACCTCTAACCTACCGGGAGGTGGCACCAGGCACATATATTATCTGCACCCTTTCAGTTTAGTCTTGAATTACAGCGAGTTCCTTTTACTGTTACGTACTTTAGTTTAGGCAAGTTCTAGATGCATTTCTTTTGCTAGTTTTGAAAACATTGTTCCAGAATGAAGGAAATACTTTATTTGATGCCAAGTTTTGATGTTTACCTTTGGTTGCTGTTGCACTAAAGACAATTTAACTGATGAACAGGTTTTTAAAGGTTTCAAGTGAAGACAACAATCCTGTTTCAGAATCAGAAAGAGCAGAACTTGAATGAGCTTTCCGTGCCTTGAAAACTCTGTAGGGCTTGATAATGTCATGTTACAGTGGTAACAGGTAATGTGAAACCCACTGAATCCATCTCTTTATGACTTAATCCCCTTTACTACTTAATCCCCAACCTGAAGGTTTGTAATTTGAAAGATGAATGTTAATCCGGTTCGTGTTAGTTTCTGTCACATCTGAATTTTTCATACTAATAAATTAATGGAAACTAAGGAGTTCTCAGGTGGTTTAGACTTACTAAGCTGGTATACCACAGTTTAGCTTTAGGCTAAATCAGGTCTTCTAAAGAACACTAGAACAGATTCATCAGCGGAGATTTAGACTGTCAGTTGGTCGTCGGATACTGAGGAGCAAAAGGGTCTAGAAGATTGGTAGCATAGTAAATGTACCTTGATAGTACCGTAAGGACTTTTGGTAGGATCCTGTTGTATGATTACAACATGTTAGATGACAATTTTTGTGATCGCTTTCTAGTCGTGTTACTTCTGATGTATAACTACGATGGACTTGTTCAATTAAATGTGTTGCGAGGAATACAATACAGCTTACATAATGCCTAAGAATTTTGATGGCTGAAGAGGTAAATATGTTGTGAAAAGCATATTATTAGCATTAGAAATATTTGAAGCAAAAATATGAATAATTCCTTAATTTCCTCTTGAAAATTAGAGTGCTTATGCATAATTTATTTCTACAGTTAGATCCCCAGGCAAGTTAGGTGCCCCGTTGTCAAAATGATAATCATTACTGAAAATAGGCATGCAAAATATTCAAATTCTTTCTCGTAAGTACTGGACAGCTTAAGAAAATGGTGAAGAATGACTTTCTAAATAAGACATCTATTCCTGTATAGAAGGAGGAATTCTTTAAAGACCATAATTTATTTCAAGAAAAACATCCTTTTTCACATGTTTTGAGAAATTTATGCATACCTTTCTTTAAAAAAATGAAAGAACAAATGGTCATCGGTGTGTCATGGTAGTGAGATGAGCTAAAATATTTTATGAGGCACCCAGGCTACGTGTGCTGAGACTATACCTGGAGCCATTCCTCTCCACCTCACTACCTACACCTCTCACTGCACATTGCTGCCTTGGGAATTCTAATCCTATAGCATGGAGACAAATGCCTCACTTCTAAATTTTCTGTGATGTCTTCATCAGAACTCGTCTGCTCTGCTGGTTAATAGCAGAAGAAACATAAGTAGTCTAGGAGTGATGTGAATTGTTAAAAATACCTTTATCTGAAAATAAGGGCAATATTTGTTTACTAACATTGATAGCTTAAAAGCAATTAAAAAAGATGTCTTTGCACAAGAACCACATTGAGATAGGTATGGGAAGTATCAGGTACAAAACAAAGCTTATACAATTCCACTTTAAGTGTAAAGAAGCTCCCGTCTCTCAATTCATCACATAGATCACACGGAAGATGAAATGTCCTACTTCTTAATTATTTTTTAATGATGACACTTATCAAGTAATAAATAAGTACTTAAGTGTTTCTTAGGTTTTAGTCATTGATTAATTTTCAGTCTGGCAGCCACTTAAGAAACAAGGGAAGATTATTTTGGATTCTGCTTGCCCTTAGAAAATCCACTTAGGGCAGACAGCAGGACCATTTGCAAAGTAGCTAGCAAAACAAGTGAAGAAAAGATTTGCCAGTACAATTTGAATAAAATCACTTTATTTTCTAAGTCATTAATGAGCCCAGAAGGACATGCTAGTCACTGCTTGTTGTGTTAGTCAGCACTGGCAAAATTTTTAGGAGAAAAACTAGAGAATAGTGGAACAATATTTGAAAGTTCACACTAGTTATCTCCGTCTCCTGCACAATGGATGGCCTCATCCAAACCTTGCGACCTGACTTTGCTAGGAGTGTAAAAATGGAAACCAGATGGCTTGGTAATGTGAGTAGAAGTTTGATGCTAATTGTTCCTTACAGTCTCCCTTCCTTGAAATCTGATTTGAGTGAAAACATGGCATTATTGCTCAAGGTAAGCTATTCCTTGGTTGTCATCTGACAATTGGTCGGCAGGTAGACCAAGAGTAGGTACTTACGCTAAGGTTCAGGTCGCTCCTGCTACCGAGGAGAATTCATTGAGGTAAAGCAAAGTTGCACTTTGTTTGTGTTAGCTGAAAGATTTGAGACATCTTTGATCTGATAAGTTTCTTTAAGGCTTTAAAGATGTTAATGAAGAAGTCCATGGATGTGGACTTACATGTAATGAAGTAGCAACCTAAGCAATGATCTAATGTTTGTCAGAGAGAGGAAAAAAATATAATAAATATAAATAAGTATTTTTATTAAATGCAGTGTTACTGCAGTTTTTGCAGAAATGCAATATAATCTGTTAAAACAGGAGAGAAAGGGTATGCAGGCCTTCTGTTTGATGAGAAGAAATCACTGGGTAATAACTGATTACCCAGTTACATCAGGGGATGGCATCACGGCTTTGCTGTGCTCTTTGCTTAAGCTACATATTGGCCATATTCTTTTTTTGTTACAAGCTCTCTGCAGGGACTGTGCAGCGTGACCGACCATACAATGTTTTGCAAGGTGACACTCCCTTGTGGCTACTGCAGTTGGGAGTCAGCACTCAGCTTCATTTCCATCCTTGCTTGCCAGGGATGTTGTATGAACTTGGGCTAATAAGTTTAGATCTAAGTTTCCAACAAGGGATTTACAAGTCCTGCAAGCTTAGGTACATTGCATTTCTGCAGTTTCTACCCTGGAGATGCCTTGCTCACTGCCATACTTTTATTTTAAAGAACAGAGAGGTTCTACTTTTTTTTTTTTTTTTTTTGGTAGAGATGTGTCAGTGATGATGCCCACACTCACTTATTTAATATTATGATATGAGAACAGTCATCTAGCATTGAGAAGATTGAGGTTCAGTAATTTTTGCCTCCAGAAGATATCCATAACCTCATCTCCCATGCCCAGAGATGTGTTCTTGTCAGCAAGCTTTAGGCTAGTTTGTCTGGGCAACATTCTTTATCCCATCTGTTGAAACTGTGCCACAGAACAAAAGGGAATTGAAAATCCATTTGAAGACAGAAGGGAAAAGGAAGAGATTGAGTTTTAATGGTGAGACCTGGCAAAGAGAGTCCAGAACCACAGTCCAGCTGCCAGGGTATTTTGTGTTTCACATACTTTATTTTCCATAGAATTAAATTTTGCATAAGCTTTTCAGTACCAGTAAAGTCTAAACTTACTGAGGTCTCCTGTTCTGAATTAAACTCATGACAGAAAATCTCTTTTAATATTTCTTTTTAATGACTGATGCATTTGTTTATATGACATTTTCATTGTAAACAATGTTAAAAAACCACAAAACAGTATGGTGGGAAACAACAGTAAAGACATGCTGCTGTAGTGATCATAGTAGACTTTAGGGGTGCACATCTCCTGTTGTTATTACCGAAGTAATCTAAAATGCTGCAGGATGATTCACCATACCTGCTTGCTGGCTATGCTAATTTGCTAGGTAAAATGCCCTGCATCTTTTTGTGTTCTCTTCAACATGCCCAGAGTCGCATGTAGCTCTTTCTACTCAACAGCATGACCAGATTGCTGAACTCTGCCAAAAGCTTTATCTCACTGTGAATGGCTGTCTCCAGTTACTGCTACACATGCGTTTTGCATTACACTGATGATGTTTAGATTTCATCTCCGTAGCAGCCTTAACCTTGCTCTGTCCTTGAGCACATTTTGGCCAACCAGGCTGCACATGAATTTAGAAGTTGTAATAATCTGTGCTGACCCGCAGGTTTTTACACATTACCGTTGCCGATTTTGCATTATATTTAGCAAGCAAATAGCACTGTTATTCATAAAGAGGGAAGAAGAATCTACTGAAATTCTCTTCAGACAGTAGAGGATATGCACTTGATTACTCTATCTCCAGTGACAGCTGTGCTGATATTTCATGAAAAATATGAAAAAATGCTTGGACCTAGACTTAAACAAAAAACTGGAGGAAAGAAGCAGTAGGAAAGAAGCAGTAGCAGACACATTACATAGATATTCTCCAACATTAAACAGGATGCTGTAGAGCTGAAGGACATGATCTAATGGTGGGTAAGCATTGTAAACAAAAGCTTTGTGTAACACCTTAAAACACGCAGTAACAAAAATAGTTTGGCAGAGATGACCTCCATATGGGCGCATTCTTAGGAGTAAGCAAGAAACTAGAGCTCAGGAAGCACAGGGTTTACTGTGAGATTCTCATTTACTCATGACTTGCTGTGTCATGTTACCTCTTTTTTACCCCAACCCCATTCTTCAATTTCACCTACTTCAAGATGGGGTTGCATAGTCATGGTACCATAAATAGCATAGGTTTGTGAAGGATTCTGCGATGTTTGTCTGGGCACTGCTCATCAGCCACCTCTGCGTGAGAGAGTTGTTCTTCTATGTGTAGTTAGTATAAACTGAATTTTACAGCTGCTAAGCACAACCAGAACTGGAAAATGATTGGCTTTAAATTTGCATGGAGGAGTCGCAAATAAGAAACTAATGGCTGCACGGTATTTTGAGACTTCCTGAAGATTTAGGCAAACAATTTAGATACTAAAAAGGGGCCCCATTTCTTGAGATGATAAATTGTGATTAAGCAAGATTTAGCCAACTTTCAGTATGTTAAAAGCTCATAAGAATCAACTGTACCTACTTCACTATATACAGAGCAGCTCATGTCTGAGCTGTTTTGACAAGGGAGTAACTTGTGTTTGTGTGCAGCTGACAATGCTTGCCTTTGCAGACCTTCTGAGAAGGCAGTGACACACTTTTCACCTTCACAATTCAATTAGTGATGTGATTTTAAAAGCATTTTGAAAAAATTGATTAAGTTCTAATTCACAAAGAGCACCTGACCCATGTATTAATGAATAATGACCACAAGTTACTATAGCCAGGTTTGGTTAAAAGCTAGCATGTATTGGTCTGAAACAAAGTACTGACCTATCTAGTGCTACCTCAGCTTTTCTTTATACAGAGTATTTCTATTGTGTTAAATAAATAACTTGGAATTCCTTAAACCAGGCAGTATCAGTCCCTACTCAGCCCTGTCATGACCCTTTTTTCCCCTTTGTTTTTCTGGTTGCAGCCTTATTCTCATTGTCTTTGAGTGCAGGAGAAGGATGCGGTCTGGGAGTGTGGCATTAGAACTGCATGTCTCCTTTATTTCCTCTTGAGATTTGTAGTGTGAAATTATCAGTATCTTACAGTGTTAAGGTGAGATTTTATGGACTAGTCTTTTCCGTATTTGGTAAAGGTGCTGTTATTTATATGCTCGAGAATGAATTTTCTTATATTTGGTTTACTGTATTATTAAGTGGAACAGTAGAAACCATGCTTATTTTGGAATAGGACTGCCCTTCATAACTGGACTTGTTTTTGTGAAGCAAAATAATTGTTCCCAGAAAAACATGTTCCTTCCTCATCAAACCTCCATTCTATTTGACACACTGACTGTTCATTCTCTGGGAATCTAAAAATCATTTTTAGTGATTTATGGACTGCTGTTGCTAATATTTCCATGATCCTGTTAAAAGTGAGTGTTTTTTCCTCAGTGGCCAATTTTTGTGTTTTAAATAAGCAAAATGTCAATTAAACTAAAAACAGGTCTAAATCACGTATATACTAAAATTGGCAACAGCTTGCTGGCAGATTTTATAAATCATCTGAATCTGTCTGTATCTGAGGACAATGAAAAGCAAAGTTCTGAATAATGTAAGGAACCAGGAAAGGCGTAAATTTACATGGTGTGTGGCAGTGAAATAGTCACAAGTAAGTCAAATTTCAAGTATTCCTCATCTGTATTTATTTTGTTACATGCTTTTGTATTATTCTATCTCAGACATTGTTTTATATATAAATATATATTTTTATATATATAAATATATGTACTTGCTCTGGTGGATTTGGTTTTCCTTTTTCTGTGATACTTTTTTCAAGTAATAGAAGTGAAAAGGTTACATGTGTAATTCAACATGTACTTATTCATAACACGTGTTCTAGCACTTTGAAGGAGCTAGAGAACCACAGAATGGTTGAAGTTTGAAGGGACCTCAGGAGGTCATCTTATCCAACCCCCTCACTCAAGCAGGGTCACCTACAGCAGATTTCCCAGGACCATGTCCACATGGCTTTTGGATATCTCCAAGGAAGGAGATCTTCTCCAGGTTAAACAATCCCAACTCTCTCAGCCTTTCCTCATAGGAGAGGTACTCCAGTCCATTAATCATCTTAGTGGCCTTTTGCTGGACTCTCTCTAGTAGCTCCATATCTCTCTTGTACTGGGGAGCTCAGAACTGGACACAGTACTCCAGGTGTGGCCTCACCAGTGCAGAGTAGAGGTGAAGGATCATCTCCCTCAACTCGCTGCAGCATTCCTCCTAGTGCAGCCCAGGATACTGTTAGCCTTCTTCATGGCAAAGGCACATTGCTGCCTCATGTTCAACCTGGTGCCCAGATCCTTTTCTGCAAAGCTGCTTTCTGCTAGTTGGCCCCCAGCATGCCCTGGTGTGGGGGGGTTATTTTATTCTTCCACAAGTGCAGGACTTTGCACATCCCCTTGTTGAACTTCATGAGGTTCCTGTTAGCCTGTTTCTCCAGCCCGTCGAGGTCCCTTGATGGCAGCATGGCCCTCTGGTGCATCAGCCGCTCCTCCCAGTTTTGTATCATTGGCAAACCTGTTGAGGGTATACCTTGTCCCATCATCCAGACCATTAATGAAAATGTTACAGTAAAGCTCTGGATAAAGAGCTTTTAACTGAACAGTTTTTTCTCTAAGGAGGAAGCCTCAAAATCCTAGTAAATCAATTGGGTCTTTTAAATTTTGTCTCCTCTTTTCTACGAGCATTGCAATTTCTTTCTTTGGGCATTGTGCACCATACGCATCTTACGGGCTTTGGGCACAGAGGGTCTGGGACTAAGCAATCTCCTTTGTCTCTCGGCAGTATTAAAGAGTTCACAGCCCCAGCCATCTCCTACGCACCATAGAAAGACTTGTAGTCTCTTCATTTCTAATGAAATCTGGCAGAACAGGGGAAGCCTCAGGGATCCACAGAAGAGTTAAGCCTGCCAGATGAATCTGTTTTACTTTTTCCTTCAGAGGCAGGCTCAGTGATCTCTTCTGTGTCCGTGACAGCACAGTGGTTCTGATGCTGTCAGCACCTGGTGATGGGAAGGTCAGCAGCAAAGTTTGGCATCTTTGTAAAGCAAAGATATCTTTGGTTGCTTCTGTCCAAGAAAACTAAACACCAAACAGAACTCACCTTTCTGGTTTCTCAGTAGTGGCAAGAATCCTAACTGGTTTTATGATGGAGTGTGGGACTGGGTGTCTGATAGTGGGGTATCGGGCTTGACCATCTTCTGTCTCTAAGTCTCTCCTTTCTCCTGAACACTTGGGTAAGTTAACACAGCTGATGTAACATTGCATGTGATTATTAAGGAGTGAAAGCCTTCAGCCCTAGTCATGACATGACAAAACCCACGTCAGAATACCTTCAGGAATGATGCTTAATATCTCATTTCTCCCCTATGGGAATGTTCAGCAAGGCAAGCTCAGTTAAACAATGAAACCGGTATAGTTACACCACGTTTACATTCATGTAAATGGGAACAGGCTTTGGCACAATACCTATGAAGCCAGATGTCTCTCAGTAACACAAGAAGCAGCAAGATTAGAGGATATTTGTAACATGATACTTCTCTTTAATAAGTTATCCAAACTGGATGCTTTACTAAATGTATTTATTTTTCAATAAATTATTCTGGTGCTCATGTAGTTTCTGTTTACAAATGATTGAAACAGCAGCTTTTTCTCAGTAAACAAGCCTAGCACATCAGCCTGCTTGTTTACAGTGAATGCTACAAAAGCTGCATTAGGTATTTCCTGCACAGAAGAGTTTTTTCCAATCCTCTGTATTTTATCCTAGAGGAGATGAGCTCATTGGTAAATCTGTTTGGCTATTAATGTTGAAAGGGGAAACAGGAATAGAGGCATTCAGATAGGAAAAGCCTCAAGCTTAGTTTTTTATTAATGTAGAGCAGAGTCTTATGGAGTAAGTGTTGAGATTGAAACATCTCTTGCCATAGTGAATGTTAATGAAATTACCTAAATGCACAAGGATAAGAGTCTAATTGTTTAATTTTTCATGAGTTACTGTTTGGTTTTTAAATTCACTTTTAAAAATATTTTGGTGCAGTGCAAACACTGTTTTATGAAAAAACATTGTTTCATGTGCCATTCTGAGTGATGTCCCATACTGAATGTCTTTGACTCTTGATTCATCCCCTATACAAGCAGGCCACAGCTTTCATTTGGTTGCTGTATATTCCATAAATTCCAGGTTGCTAAATTTAATTTCTTTAATCCATGTTTACATGAAATTAACACTTCTGAAGTGACAGTTTCATGGAAAATATTATTATATGTTTCCCTAAAATTGCAAAAATTCATATCCACTGAGCATTTATTTGCACATTGGAATATGACAGATGGCATCGTGTGCCGCTGTCATTAAAGCACCAGTTGATCTCGCCATTGCTAACTGAGGACTAAAGTTGCAAGTTAAGTCATGATTAGCAGTATTTTTGGTCTGCATTTGATAGAAATAGTTATAACTGACAGTTATAAAAAAACCAGTCATTCCATAAGTGTGTGAAGGAGGGCAGCACTGTTTAGTAAATGCTATGAGGCTGGTATTTCTAGAACCCCACAGCGAGTGTTTGGTGTCACACAACTGAAGTGTATGATTCTGGCTCAGGAGTGCAGTCAAAGGAAAGTACAATATTATAATGCACATACATAATCAATAGTCTGAGTTTGTTCTTTTATGTTCTGTGAAAAGTTACAGGAAATGTTGTCTATCAGGAGGTATTTCATCAAGGAGGGAGTGGGGAGAACAGAAGATTATTAACTTCTAATACAAAAGTCTGTACAAATGTCTGGAATTATCCAGACATGCTAACCAGAATAAAAGCAATATTTTTGTTCTGTAGGACGTTCTACTTTACGTTGCTTTTAACTTCTTGTCTACCTGAAGTTAAACTAAAGCACACTTTTTGAGATGTGTATCTTTCAAAAAGTTTTTACTGGATAGATTGCAAGATAGATAATTTTTGTGTTCAGCACATCAAAACTTACCGTGACCATATAAACCTATGTGGATGATGAAGTATATTGTAAACGCATAAATGAAATCCATAGAAAATGTAGGAGAGTTTTGGAGTATGAAGTCAGTGCTTCTGAGACAGATTAAGACCTAGGTTTAGCTGAAAATTTTCTGGCTAAATATGGTATTGCCAGAAAATACGATTACGTGAAAATGTCAGTGAAAAAAATGAGTTTTAAGATTAATGGCATTGGAACTTCATGGATTTTCATTTTTCATCAAAAGGTAGTGTTTGTTTTATTCAGGCTGTAAGCAAGCATTTTGACAATTTTTTTTTTTAATTTAACCCATTGCCATCCTGCTCTGTGAATAGGAACAATAAGTATGTAGGCAGGCACTGAATTGAAAACAAAGGGGTAGTTTCCCCACTAATGATTGAATAGGATTCAAGAGCATTCCAGCATAGTGCATTCCAGATAGGAATCATGTTTAAGAGCAGGAAGGGTAAAGGTTTGTGAACACTGCCCAGCTGGTTGTGTTGTCCAGGTTAGAAGGTATTTTTCTGAGTAAGACCTTTTCAGAGCTACTAGTGTTTCAGTTGCTGGGACTGATGAAGTGGACATTTTGTCAGGGGAGGGAGAGGCTTTGGAGGTGGATTGTGGGAGTGCAACACACAAGGCTACACAAGATCCAGGGATGGGGATTTTTATGTGGCACTTAAGAAATACAGAATAATTTGCTTTCTGCTAATCCTGGACAAGTGAGTGTATTAGCACAAGGACAAAAATATTAACATCTTATAATGGCATACCTTCTGTCCAGAATTTCACATAGCTTCCAGACTGTTTGGTTTCTGCTGCAGTTTAGAAAAAAGTATGTAAGTGTAAACTGGTAGTTTTTCATTATTATTTTTTTAATTTTATTTTTATTATTTTACCTTTATAAGGCACTTTTAAAAAGAAAAAAAAACCATGACACTAAATTGAAGCTCATTGAAGCATTTTAAATAATTGTTTTAATGTGAGGAAGGTGGAGAAAAACCTAGAATAAAATAAATTCTAGTGGTTGATGTCTTTCTTTTTATTAAGGAAGATAAAATGTTACCCATGAAAACTCTCATCCGTGGACATTTTGGGCCAAAATAGCTGTTTTTATTGAGGAGGGGGGAGCAGGGAAACCTTTGATTCAGCTTATTGTTCAGTGTCAGAATTAGTTTGGGATCTGTGCTGCCCTTGCAGAGCCTATTAGTATCATAGCGTGGTGCTAAGCCTCTGCCGAAGTGGGGTAAGTAAAGCGGTCCGTCGAGTGCAAGGTGATCCCAGCTCAGCACTAACCTCCTTCCGCAGAGTCCTACTTGCTGCCAGTGTTACTGGAGTCTTACTCCTAGCTCCATCCTAGCTGCCCACAGTATGCATGGCCTCTTCCTTGCACGCCAATAGCTGGTTTACAAACAAAAGCAGATACCTGTCCTAAAATAGACCTGGGCATCTGTTCTGGATCGAGTTGCAGCTGGGGTTCAGAGGTAATAGTACTGCATGACCCTTTGTTGATGCACGTGTTAGCTGGGTTCAATGATCTCTTCACAGTGTAGCCCTTCTCTTGTGATCCAAGTACTGTACTATTTGGAAGCCTAGTTATATAATTCGGTTGGTGGCTCCTACATAATTTCTGCCCATTCTAGTTCAGTTGTTCAGTTAATCTTGAGTGTGTGTATTTGTCTTCAAAGGGAGACCATTGCTGTTCCGTCGCTGTTGGGTATGCTTGAGGAAGGCACTGTAAGAAGGCTCTTTTTCACACATGCTATGAGGCAGCGTGCTCCATGAAGGGGGTCTCCTTTCCCCGTGTGAATGATTTGTCTGGTAAATGTTAGCAAGTTCTGTAGTTCTGTTGTGTCCATATGTTCAGTATATCTTTCTTATGCTGTTTAATTAATCCCCAGTGCCTTCACAACTCTTACACAAGGGATAAGTTTGCTGTAAGAAAATTGAATTCCAGCAAGTTGGGATTCTTTCACTGTTCAGTCACTTTTAATGTCCATTTTGCTGTTTTGCGATGAAAAACTGAATTATAATAGTAACCATATCAAACAAAGCTGAATGAGAATCATTTGCGTTCCCATTAACTCTAATTGGCTTTTTTTAAACTCAGTATAAAAAACAGATTGTCTCTAATTAACTTCCAAAGTACCCCTTTTTACACAAAGGCTATCCCAGGGGACACTTGGCAGACCTCCCCGTTGAGCTTTTTTGCAGATTCCTGTATGCAGAAATGTAGTAGATGATTAGTATAAAGCCACAGCATTTGTTGCTGTGATACTTGCCTTAAATTCAAGTGTTTTCATAACGATGCCACCGAGGGAGTGGAACTGAAGTCCAGAGTACAGTTTGGACCACAACAGAAGGACAGTTGTGAATCTTTATTGAGACAAGCCTCGGTATTTGAAGTAACTGCAAGTGTGAAATAGATTAGTACAAAGTATTGTCTCCATCGGATAACTAATTTTGAAAACAAACAAAAAAGGTTTTCTGCTGTCTTATCTCTGAAGAGGGCAGAGGCAAGCCTGGGTTCACATTTGCCTCTCCTCTTTCTTACTGTCTGTGTGTGTTTCTTCCTGTTTGTCCCGTTTCTGTCCATTTCACTTCCAGTACTGTTTTTCAGAGATGGGGGTAGGCCACATTTCTGGTAGGCTCAGATTGCCTGAATGTGGGTTTTTTTGAGTTTGGAAGCTGATTAAAGGGTCTACACAAACATCACTTTAGAGCAATAGACAGGTGACCTACAGGAACAAAAGCTGTTGTTGAATTTGCATAGTGGGAAGTTTTAAGTTGCTATATGTTGCTATACTTTATGATTATTAAAATTAAAGTCACTGTGAAAGAGATGATACTGAAGTAGTAAGAACTGCATCCTTGGAAGCATTGCCCGATAATCTGAACAGAGAAAAGGAAAGAGAAATGAGACATGTGGAATTGAAGAGGATTCTAGAGAATCCACAGGACAAAGAGAATGGCTTGGAAATGGATTCACTGAGGTCTGCTAAGCTGCAAACCTCCTGCAACATTTTTCTGTATTTAGGACATTCATAATACCCTCCTGTGTGAATTATCTGATATCTACTAAGGACTGAGAGACATCATTCCTTTCCCACATGGGCATTAGTAAGTTTTCTCCTCATTCCTGAAAACTGTAGAAATTTAACATCTTTTGAGACCTCTACTGTTTTGATAAATCTGCTTGAAGGGAGCTGGCAGAGCTTTAAAGTTATTGAGAGGGATGGCTCAGACAGATGAATACACACACCATACATGTAAATCTTACTTCCTAAGAAAGCAGCTCTTCTAAATTCCAATTTAGGTCTTCAGACTATTTATTTTATGATCACAGCCCTAAACTCTGCTAAGAGCTGTTTGTGCTACTGTCTGATAGAATCAGGGAGGAAGATAATCTGAATAAAAGGATAAGAAAGTGCAGCTGTTTGACATAAGGAATGTTGATGATTTCTAGGGCTTGTTGTCCATAGGTGGAATATACTATCTGAGAAAAGTAGAATTGTCCAAACCAGGTATCCCCCATTTACCTCTTTTTTTCCACTTCCCTGCAGTGGTTTCTTTAAAGAAAAAATGAAGAAAGCCAGGCTATCCTCAAAGTATAGGGAAAACAGAGATGCCTTTTTTTTCCCCTCCAGGATGTCTAGAGGAGGAGAGTAGGTAGAAATATGAGTTGGAACTGCAAGATTTTTTCAACAAAATTCTCAGTCATATGCTTTTAATTGTGTACCTGCACACTGAGTTAGTTGGCTGTTGGCTGGCTAGGAGACAAGGCCTCTTTTTAGACACGTTTGTTTCCTTGTCTGTGGTTGCATTTCACTGTTCCTTTGGCATGGCATTGACTCATGACATTACTGAGGTTGGCATAAAAACATGAGAAGCAGTGAGCTTACCAGTTCTTTATTTTTGCTTTTTATACTTTATTCAGTGATGCTGAATCAGTAGACTCAGGAAGACCTGTTTTTTTTCTCATCAGTTTTAAAAGTGCTGATTGATTATATTAAATGGGTCTGAGCCTTGATGTCTGACCAGCCTGTTTATCTTAGCCAGCTAACTCAGGAAGGAAATAGAAACTTACTGGTAAACAGGACCTATGTTGCAAAGGGGTAAAACTAGTCACATTGGTGTTTCTGGTACAGTTCACAAGACATAGCAAACAGTTAAGAACATCTTCCCTTTCCAACCCAAAGTATCCAAGCTATTGTTTTTCCATTACTTACCATATCCCAGTCGTGCAACTGGTACCAGTGAAATCTTCTGCAAGTTATTTGTGTTCTCTTATTTAGTATGCCTGAAAAAGCAGAAATGTGCAGATGCTGCTGCTCAGTACTTCTTTACAGATTTTTTGCATCATTTTTTTCAGTTTAAGATACGTAATTTTTACTTAGATGCATCTTAATACCTCTCTTGAATCTGTATATGTTCACTTTTGTAGAGTTCAATGTTTTGCTTCCCACAGAGAAAATTATTTTATAAATAAACACAATGTGTTTGTTTACATGGAGGATAGACTATATGATTCTAATGCTTTTTGTTTCTTTCCTAAGGAGACAAAAATGTCAGATTTTGTGTATTTTCTTATGCATGTTTTTCTTCTGATGTCTTCTTTTTGTCTTTTGGGAAGCTGTGCTTCAGTAGAAAGCTATGTTAAAAATATAGTTAAAAGAAAATTGATCTTAAACTAATCCTTTGAGTCAATTAAATAATACTGATCTCAGTAGAACATCTATTAGTGTACATGTGATGTTACTACTAATACAGCATGAATTTATTACAGCCAGGGGTAGCCCAATGAATTCCAGATGAATTCACAATAGCTGGATTCTTAAAATGCTACCAGGTTTACTTCAGGTTTTCTGTTTCCTTGTGTAATTAATACCAGAACCCAGCACTGCTACCTGCTCCTATTTAAAATAAATAAATAAAAAATCATATATATGAAATCAAACTGAAGAATTGAAAAGATGTACCTGAGCCTTGGCGTTGATAATCTAAAATAACAGGTTTGAAGCCACCTGATTTTACATAATCAAAAGTTGTTATGGTTTATCTCCTTCAGAACAAATCTAAACAACCAAAATACTTCAAATTATTTTAACATAACTAGCTAGATTAGTAGCTTACTTGAAAAATTATTCATAAGGTATTTAGAGATACTTAAGTGTAAAATTGGCTACAAAGCTGTACTTCAAAGATATCTGTGAAAGTAAAATGTATTTTCAAAGATTCATTAGTCAAACATCCTAATCCCAGGTAGAAACCTAGCAGCTTCTTTTCATAAGAGTGGCAAAATCTGTTTAAATTGGTACTTCTTTAAAAAAGAGACATGGAAACTTACACATTTTCACACTGTCATGGGTTGTATTGATAAGTTATTTTTTTAGAAATGCCATGTGATTGTTAGAAGCTTCACCTAATGAAGTTCAGCATTTCATGTGGCATGTTAGGTTTCACACTGGAATCTCCAGCTACATTTGGACCCATGTAACATCACACATTTTTAATTACATTATCCCAGCTTGCTACCAGCTATTACCAGAATCAGGCCTCCAACTTTGGCAAATGTATTTAGGTTTGAAGATTTCACTGGTCTCTTTTTTCATCAGCCCTTACCATATGGTTCACACAACGTTTCCATAGCTTAATAGACCAGATGTGTGTAGTGTGCACACTTCATCAGAAAGCACTGCACCAAGGACACGGCAAAAATCATCTCCAATAACTATTTAATGTATTGGTTATGTGATGATGTAAATCAAATCATGGTCCCATAAGGGCTGTTTCTTCTTCTGTAACGTAGAGGACATACACTGATAATGGGAAGTGAGGGAGCAAGTTGGGACAGGTTTTTTGTTGCTTTCTGTGTATGGTAGGAGAAGGTTACTTGTATCATAATTGTGAAACTAGCCATTTTTTACTTCCAGCTCTAATCCCAGCTGAGCATTGTAGCACTGAAGTCAGATGTGTATTTAGGCCAGCACTGTTTTCTCAAAGTTTGCCTAACCCTGACAGTGAGGAAGATTTACCAAGGTCCCCTCAGCTCTGAGATTCATAGCCCAATGACAGCTTAGGGAAGAGAATGAGGGTGAATATAAGATGTGCGTCAAGTATCAACAGACTGAGAACAGTGCCCGCTACTGAATAAGAATGCATTTGCCACAAAGATTTAACAGTTAGTTTGCAACTCACAAATAGAGAAAGTAGAGGACACGCAAAAATTTTTCCTTACGCAAGCATAGTAGGAGAAGAAAGGCCACATCAAGGTCTGTGAAGTAGTGCTGGATGACAAAGTTTCAAATATGCATGTAAAGAGAGATCTCAGCTTTTCCTCCACTCTTGGTTGGATTCAACCACCTCCTGTGTGAAAGCTCAGGACAGAGCTGGGTGATGGGCTGATGCAGGGCTGTCAAACAACAACATTGCACTGGGATGTGATGCTCACAGGCCCCTATCAGTAACCATGATGTTCTGTTAACATCAACGTAAACACTTCCTGTATGCAAATGTTTCTTTGATTCCCTTGAGAAAAAGGCAATGCGTTGACAGGTTTAGAAGAAATTTTTGTGGCTAATGCATTTTGGTGTGGACAGGACAAATATTCCATCATCTTATTCTTCACTGAGGCTGTGCACTTTATACCTTCTACATCAAGAGCACTCTGGTCTCCACCTTCAGACCCAGAGAACCTTGTGAGACTGGTAAAGCAGTAAACCTTTTTTTTTTCAAAGAAAAAAAATCACCTGCAACCTTTTCTAGATACAGTCTGGTTTCTTTCAAAATAGTGTGTTCATCATGAGATTCAGTCCTACTTTCCTGGTTTTAACAGGCTTAAAAATAATTTTTGAAGTCTAATGAAAAAGGGGCAAAGAAGAAGCACTGAATGGAGATAGAAACACACAAGAGAAGGATGTAAAAGGAGAGTATAAAGGAGGCAAAGAGAAAAGGGAATAAAGAAGGAAAATAAAACAAAAAATAATAAAAAAGAGAACCTACATAACCACCTCAGAAGAAGACAACAGGATTGAAAATAAGTTTTATACTTTCAAGGTTTTACATAGGGTTGGTGAAACTTAGACCTGATATTGCTGGGTAAGTCCAACTGGACTAGTGGATTTCTACCTGATTACAACAGGGCAGAAATGTAGCTTTGGTTTTGGACAAAATGTTCAGTCATTTATGAGGTAGTCTGTTTTCAGAAAGGAGTTGTGAGTATCAGGGTTTCACCGAGACTTTGGCTCCTAAGTGCCTATAGCATTTCAAGAGTTAACCTTAGGCTAAATTTTAGAGGTGTTTGTCAGTGAGGAGCTTAAGTTCCATGAAACAGTTGAACATCAATGCTTTTGAGAACAGTATTCATTAAATTTTCTAGGGACAGTGAAATAACCAGGAAAGGATAATAATTATTGGCTTGAACACAAGGAACTTTCAGTTACCACACCTGGCTGGGACGCTGAAGGGAGAGAATGTATCCACATTTTTGTTTAATGCAGCTATTCAGTAAGGTCATTCTTATTCCCCAGATTTTTAAGGATGGCCTTTGCTGTGTTCTGCAAAGAATAATTTTATCATATTTACAATAGTAATACAGTCTGTCTGATGTGGCAGGACCGTCTTACTAAGCTGTCTCCTCATTGGGACAGTACAGAGAGTAAAATGCTGTAAAAGACCTCATGAGTAACATAATGTAAAAGACTACAGAAGTCTGACAGTGCTCCTCCTGCTAAAGGAGTTTGTGGCCGTTTCTGTAGAGATGTTCCAGAGTGTCCATTTGCAAGAAAAGAGAAATACTTGTAGTTACAGGCTACCCAACACATTCCTTCACAATGCTGCTGAAAATGTTTAATGTAGAAAACCCTCAGAATTAACTACTGAATATATCACTTGAAAAGACTGTGAGCTAATGACATTCTGGCCTGGGACTTTTTCAGTCAAAACCACATGCACATTAAATTTTCGTGTGAATGTTGGGCCGCAGAGAGGATTAAACACTCACAAAAATCGCTCCAGCAAACATAAAGATAGAAGAAAGCAAAGGCATCTGGGTTTTGTGCCTTTTTCCTGTCACGCTGGAAGAATGAGCTACGGCCTGTTGATTTAATTGTGCTAAGTGCTGTGGGCCTTCAGCTATGTTAATCATGCTCTATGCAGAGCAGCTGTGCAGCACTGGGCACGCTGGCTGGGAGGCAAGCCCTGCTGCAGCCTCCCTGTGCTTCCTGGGGCTGGGGCTGCAGGGGTCAGGCTAGAGGGCATTTCAAAGCACAGACCTTTGCTGCCTAAAGAAACGGCCTCATTTTCTTTAATTTTATACTCGCTGTAAAATCAATTCCAAATAATAATATCTAACCTATTATTGACACTTTATCCTGTGGGGAATAGCTGGTTTTGACTATTATAAGCAACCACTGATTTTCCCCAGGCCCTCAGGGCCTCCTGTTGTGACTGAGGCAAATGTTGCTAATAAACGCCTCCTTCAAAGTGACTTTTCCAGCTGAATCGGAGGGATTCCAGTCACCCATCTGATGGAACTTTAACCAGAAACGTGTTGGACAAATTAAATATGGGTTAGCCTCTTGCTCTGGACTATATCAAGAGCCTATAAATGCAAAATGTTTGAGTCACAGAAGACCGTGCTCTGTAATTAACTATTGTAACTCTCCTCGCAAATCAAAAGCAGCCTAACCTGTGGAGTTCAATATGTCAAGACGTGGGCACTGAAATGGTTTAGAGAAGGAAGAAGAGGAAAGAAGAATAGGAGGGAAAGGTAAACAAGATTTTGCATACATGTATGTTACTGTTAGCTAGTATCAGGAGCCTTGAATTGTTCACCTTGTTACAGGCAAGCAAAGAGCTGAAGTGTTTTAATGTATGAACTTACATTTGAGTCCGTGTGTCATTTATCCTACTGGGGGAAAAAAAAAAATCTTCGGACTTACTCGCTTGGAAAATAACGATGAGCTGGAAAGGTTTTGCAAACTAGATATACTGGTTTTTCTTTCCTTTGGGCTGCACCTGGAATATCTACAATTTAGTTTAAAACAGCTAGTCAATGGCCTGTTTGACAAGTTGAAAATGGCAAGGCTGATGTCTGCCAGTATGACAGTAAAATAGGCAGAGGTTGATTCTGTTTTCAGATTTCAGTGCAAAAGGAAGGATTTTTGGAGGGGATCTCAGGTAGCTTTTTTTCTGTCTCTAGTCAGGAGTTTAGTGTTTCAAAACATGGGCTCTTAAGTAATTAAAAGAGAGAAGAAGGATTTGATGAACAAATACTGAGCCTTATATTTTAATTGACAAAAATATCATTTTAATCCAAGTTCAATTAAATATTTGTAAACATGTTTATTGAAAAACTTCTGTCTTAAATTCTGTCTCAACATTAATTGTAACTGTGCTATAATTTTGCGTCCCTCTCTTGCCAGTCATCTTCTGGCAAGCATTTGATGTTGTTGATCTTAAGGTAATCTTAAGTCATTAGTTATGACCAGGTTTCTTGGAAAACCTGTGCAAGTGCAGTTTTCAGTGATGCTCATGCATATATATTTCGTCAGTGATAATTTGAAAGAAGTGAGGCTAAATTTAAACTGGTATGCTATGATACTGTTTGTGCAGAAAGAGCTATTTATCAAAGATGATACCTCTTTGCTTATCTGCCTTAATTTTCAAGTAAAAGTAGCTGACAAAATAGTAAGAAGAGAATGAGAGAATAATTTGCTTTTTGCACTAATGTGCTTGTAAGCTAACTTTGACTTCCTTCGTTAGGATGTCTGACAAAGTTGTATTGCATCCAGTAAGAAATGAAGAGCTGCTTGATTACTTGTAGTTCATACATAGCTATAACTCTAAATGGAATAAATAATCTCTGTTCTCTCTTACTTTGCTGTAGTGCTTGTATCAGATATTCCTCTGTGATTCCATAAGACCTTGTATAATCAAGAGCAATAATATCTTT
The DNA here is from genome assembly GCF_947461875.1 of Haliaeetus albicilla. NCBI lineage: Eukaryota > Metazoa > Chordata > Aves > Accipitriformes > Accipitridae > Haliaeetus > Haliaeetus albicilla. The sequence continues at coordinate 3,711,740 of NC_091483.1, read as the reverse complement.
ACCATTTCTATCATGTGCTCTATTAGTCTTCAGACCTTCTCACTTCCTAAACCGGAGAATGAAAAATAGAGTGATTTTGTTTTTAAATCTCCAGTCTTTCTGATATTATTTTTATTAACATTATTCACACACTTGTTACACCAAAGGGATCAGCTAGCTCTCTTGACTTTGTAAATTCAAGCTTACCACAAGGATAGCAATCCAAAGCATTAGAGAAGAAGTCTTTGTTCTCAGAAATATGGAAGAATAACTTGATACTAATCTTGTCCTTCCCACTTGGAGTGTAGAGAGAGGGCAAGTGGAAGGCTCAGTGGAGAGATAAAGCTAAATAGCTTTCCCCTCCTTCTCAGTCTAAAACTGCTTCTTAGTACTTATGATACTTAAAACACCAGGATATTGGTAAAGGACTTCCATATCTCTGGCCAGAAAATCATGTAATGTAGTAAATATAAGTGTATGCGTGATGTGTGCAAGTGAATCTGGTGTATACATACAAGGGCCAGGAGGATTCTCAGATGCCTTTTTTCTATTAGACAAAATCTCGGTCTATAATACCACAGCTTTTCCATTTGGGAATACATCTAGGAGCAATAAATGTAAAACCAAGCTGGTTTTGCCTAAGTTCTGTGGATTACAAGGCAAGACTTCTGCTGAAAACACTCTTGTCTGCTCCCTTCCCTCATGGTTTTTGGACATCATATTTGTCAGCACTGGTATCTCCAGTGAACAGAGCTGGGAGAAAAAGCAGCTGAGGAAAAAAAATTACAGTGGCAGACTTATCTAAATCTTTCTAAATCTTCCTGGAAAGAGACTGGGACCTTGATGTGGATTGGGTATTGGGCTGGTAGCTCTGGCAGGGCAGGGAGCAATGAAGTACGGTGTTCTTCCATCTGCGCTCTTCACATCATAGGCTCACAGCTAATTAATCAGTTGTAATTTCCAGATGGCCTTCCAAATCAGCCTAAGGCAATGCAAACTTCAGCAAGGAAGCATGACAGAGCTCCATTATCAAAGTCTCTGGTAAAAGAAACGCAATATAATGTTTTCTACTGTACTTAGAAGGCTGAAAAACTAGGAGCTATAGCTTCAGAGAGAACACATTGTTCGAACATAAGTACACTAATTCTTTCAGCGGCAATACTTGTCATGAAACACTGTTTGCTGTGATGTGCATATTTACATAAGTAAGCTCTTCTAAAGCACTTGTAACAAAGGAAGAGGACCTTTCAGTTTCACAATAATACTAGAAACCTTTTTATCTTTTTTTTTCCTGCACTGCACCATACTAAAGATAATTTTGAAAGAGCAAGCTACTTGTAGTTCTCGGATTACTTTGGTAATTGATTACTTTGGTTGGATCACAAGTGTGATAGAATGTTGTTAACAACTAGAAATGCCAAACCCTAAGCTTCAGTACAGTTGTAATTGTTTGAAAACTGAATGTTAGCACCTATAAACTTTGGCTTCATTCAAGTATGTGAAGAATATCTACTACTTTAAGAAAAACTGTCAAATGTGGTGCAGTACCAATAGGTGGACATTGCAGCTAAATTTGTTTTGATGTATATTGTCCAGAAACTAGAATTTGTTCATGGAAACAAAATATTTTTGAACTTTGTTTTGTATTTTACCATAACTATTCCATTTTATACTACACATAGAAGGCATTAGTGTGAACAGTGTTTTTTTCTCCCTTGCAAAAGGATGGGTTTATATGCTGAAATCACTTAAGCTAATCTGCAAGTTACCTTTTTTTACAACTATTGTCATGCGAAGTACCATAAGACACCAAATTCCGTGCCCCTCTCAGTGCAGATGAAAAAAAAGGATTCGTTATTAGAAACCTTTTAACAAGTCTTGTCCAAATAATGGTGCTAAATCTAGCTTTTATTAAACTCAGCACCATGGAAAATTTAGGTGAGATGTAGCTAGGGATGTTTATTATGAGAATAAGGGTTTGTGTGAGTTTGTTTTTGAAAATTAGACGTGGGGGATGCAAACTCCCACAGATATGAAGTTGAACAGAATGTTTGCACAAGCTCTTGCAAAGGAAAACCACCAGCTCTGAACAGCTCTGTTGCATAGTCTGAATATTTCTATGATCTTCCTGTGTTTGCTATTTTTTTCATGCCATGACTGTTAGGGGCCTTCATTTGCTGCATAATGTAGTTCTGAGAAGACAGGAAACTGGAGGGTTTCTGGAAAGTAGCTTTTCCTTCAGCCATGACCTTGTGAGTAGTATTAAGTGTTTTAAGTTGAGTTTTATCTGGTTGGAAACCCAAAACTCTTTTAAAAAGTCTTGATTTTTAAAGCAAAAGTACCCAGCACTTCTGAAAATTATTTTTCTTAAGGCATTTAAAGTAGAGACACCATAAAACTGAGCTTCTCTAAACCACTTTAGAACTTTTAAAACTGTAATGCTAAACAAGCACAGCAGCATGATTCAGTGAGCATTTTAGCTGGCATAATATGTAGTATTGAGTGTGTGGGAGTTTTTGATCCTTATGTCGTAAAAAGGAGTTACCACGCAAATAGTGTCAATAGTCAGTGCACAGGTACCATACTGATAGCGCTGATGTGGTGTGGATCCCTGAAGAAATATTTGTGCTGATGCTTTAATTCTGACATAGTGGCAAACTTGAGGGAAAAATACAGGATGTGAAAAAAGATGAACTGTGTTCTTGTGTCCTAGATTTAACATTAGAAAATCAGTGCATGACTAATAGATGATGTGGAATTGCAGAGTTGGTAGGGAAGTTTTACAACCACACTATGTAGCAAAGAGTAACTGCCAGGGGACTGTGGATTGCCACTGTAAATCCTATCTAGGAAATTGTGCTATATGTGATCCTGGGAATTACAGACCACTGAGTCTGTCTTTCTTCCCTGGCAAGTTGGGAGACTAATTAAAAAAAAGAGATTTCTGAGTGCATGGAAAGCAGTCTGTTTGGCTAAGGTTAGCACGGCATCTTTAAAGGGAAATCCTGACTTTTTAGCTTGTTGGAGTTCTCCAGGGCTGTGAAAAAGCACATGGTTGAAGTGAATCTAGTGGACATACTGGATTTTCTTACTGCATTTTAAATAAGCTTTTGGCCACCTTTCATACCAATGTTCATTAAAGACACATGAGTCACCATGTGATTGCAGAAAAAGTCCCCTCATGGACTGAAAGCTGGTGAAAGGCTAGAAAGCATAAGATAAGATTTAGTGATTACTTTGACCATTAAGTGCCAACAAAACATTTATTCCATGTCTTCATGGATACCATGCAGAAGAGGCTGGAACAGTGAGATTTTCAAGTCTGCAGCTGCTACTAAGTTGCTCAGGTAGCAAAATGCCATGCTTGCATTGCAGAAATATGTAGGGACCTCACAAATCTAAATGAACTGGCAAAAATTGACAGAAAAGTGTCAGTGTAAATTACTGGAAGATTATGCATCTAAGAAGTAGTAAACTGTACTTACATAATCCTGGACTCAGAACTAGAGGCTGTAACTCGGGAAAGAATGATCTTACCATCATTGGCAGTTCCACAAAACCATTAGCTTAATGTGCCTTGGCAGCCAAAACAATCAACACCATGTTGGTCATCTCTGAGAGAATATTGATAACAAGACAAAGGGTGTAATTATGCTACTTTACAAAACCTTGATGGGCCCACATCTTCACACAAAGTCACACAGGTAATCACATGGTTGATATATCAGATGGGTTTGCTGTCATTCAGAGGGACCCTGACAGGCTGGAGAACCAGGCAGAGAGAAACCTCGGAGTTCAACAAAGGGAAGTGGAAAGTACTGCACCAGGGGAGGAATAACCCCAGACACCAGTACAAACTGCAGGTCAACTGGTTGGAAAGCAGGTCTGCAGAGAAGGACCTGGGTATTCTGGTGGACAATAAGCTGAACGTGAGCCAGCAATGTGACCTCACAGCAAAGAAGGTCAACAGACTCCTAGACTGCATTAGGCAGAGTATTTCAGCAAGTGAGGTCCCTCCTACTCAGCACTGGTGAGACTCATCCGGAGTGCTGGGTCCCGTTCTGGGCTCCCCAGTCCATGTCTCTGCATGGACTTACTGGAGCAAGTCCAGTGAAAGGCTACAAAGATGATTAAGGGACTGGAGCATTTCTTATATGCAGAGAGGATGAGAGAGCTGTAACTGTTTAGCCTGGAGAAGAGAAGGATCAGGCGTCTTACAGAAAGTGTATAAATAACTGATGGGAGGAAATAAAGAAGATGGAGCCAGACTCTTCTCAGTAGTGCCTACTGACAGGACAGGAGGCAATGGGCACAAATTAAAACACACGAGATTCCATCTGAACAGAAGAAACACTTTTTACTCTGAGGGGATGGTCAAACTCTGGAATAAGTTGCCCAGGGTGTTGTGGAGTCTCCGTCCTTGGAGATATTCAAAAGCTGTCTGGACGTGGTCCTGGGCAGCCTGCTCTAAGTGGCCCTACTTGAGCAGAGGCATTGGACAGGGTAATCTCAAGAGGTCACTTCCAACCTCAGCCATTTTGTATGATTCTGTGTAGGCTACAAAAACTGGCCAGGTTTACCTGCTGTCTTTTAGTGACTGTCCAGGTTAGCATACCAGACCGTACGGGCCCTTTGTTCTGAGTCAGTAGGGCAGTCCTTGTATCATTCTGTAGATTCCATAGGTTGAAACCTGCCTTGTTTCTGCACTTTCTGCTGAATTTAAGGTCTGATCCATTTCTGCTGCTAAGTACATCTGTGCCACCTAGAACCTTGCTTCCTTTTGTATTCCCCTGGACTCTGCTTGTCCATAAGCCATTTTCCCCATCTGGCATAACTTGTCCTTTATGCTTACAAACTGTCATAACTATATCACTTCTGAAGTAATGGAGTAGAAGGAGGTGAAATCTGGCCTGTGGCAATGAGGAACAGTGACACAAAAGGTATGAAGATTTATGTTTGTTTCCTGTTGCTCAGTTTTTATCCAAGTCTAAACTTTATTCCCTTATGGAGCAGTAGACTTTGCCTAACTCGTACAACTTTGCTCACTTTGAGTTAATCTTCTATTTAGTAAGAATGACAAGTTGTGAAGGGGCTAAGCACTAGACACTCATCTGGTGAAGTCAGCTGACCTACTTTAATTTCACAAATTAAACTGCTAAAGTAAACTGATCTACTCCATTTACACTAGGCCTATGTATCTTATAACAGTTGCTTCCTTTTAAGACAAAATGCCCAGAATTAACTGTCTGGGCTACTCTACAAAACTGTTTAATTTAATAGAGAAATTTACTTTTTCCTGTGTTTTTGGTATATTGTTTCGGAAATAGCTGTCCATTTTGGAACTAAATAACATGTTTCATGAAAGCTTTTGAGGAAGAAAAGTTGGTTCCTTATGGTCTTGCAGCTGTCTAAAGAACTATTACAGATTATGAACTGTTTATGCATTTTGTGACAGCTGGCAACACTGCTCCTTAAAATCAACAATAATAACCAAATGCTGGTTTATATAAATTGATGTGTCCACATATTCTACTGCTGTGCTGGCCTGTCTCTGTTATTACTTGCTGCCCGCCACAGTTGTTAGTATGAACATGTGAATTCATGGAGATCTAGTATTTCTTTGCATGCTAAAGAATATTAAAAAAAGTATGTTCTTGGCAGATGATACTTATCTGACTTGAGTTTCTTTCTTAAACATGTACTATTAATGTAGGCGATGCCTGAAATGATGAGGACCTAAATGTTGAAATGAATTAGCGAGAAATTAATCCCGCGATCAAAACAGTTTGCATTCTTCTGTAATTCTTGATAGACACCTAATAATTTTTACTTCCTTCCTTAAAACTTCATCTGCACTTAAATTATTTGTTAGATAAAAACTCAGTGTCAGAATGTGGGTAAGTAAATGGAAAAATATTTCTGTTCATTTTGGGTTTATTCATAATGTTATCTGGAGAGGCCTCCCACATGACCTGATTGTGGGCAAGTTGCTTTTTTGTTCAGGGCAAGCATTTATGTGTGAAATCGCAGTCTCTTTTAGATCAAAACCTAGTCTCAGATTTTCTAAGTATGAGATGCAAACTTGAATCTGTTATATACCTTTTGGCTCTTCAAATCTTTTTTGCATTTTCAAAAATTATGAAGGGTAACCAGGTGATATGTTAGCTGATATAATTTTGTAACTATCAACACAGTGGGGTTTTTTGTGTTACACTACTGCTGTAAATGTTATTCTGTCCCAAACCCTCAACTGTGTATGGAAAAATTGACACTAAAAAAAAGAGTATGTTTTTCATGAGCATATATGGATGTGCTAACACTACTACTGTAAATGACAAAACTGCCCTTGGACCTAGTGTGGGTGAAGGAGTTTGATGTGGAAGTGAATTTTTTGTTGATTGTTTCATCTGTGAGTAGAAAATAACAGAATTTGAATTTCTTTATCTCCCTACTCTTATAACTCTTAGCTCAACATAACTGAGATAGGAAGATTACAAGTATAGAGCAATGGAACATACTAGACAGTAAGATATTAATCTTGCTTATCCTAAAGAATCAAAACAAGAAGATAATGTACTGAATATATAATTATCCAGGATATTTAATATGCATAATGAGAGAACATTAGTATTATTAATTATAAAATTTTGTAACGTCTTTCTAAGCTTGTCATATATGGATGGATTTGATGTAATAAATGGCTAAGACTGCAAATTCTGGTTGATTGGAGCTATAGAACTACTTTTATCTCTCAGATGCAGTGCTACAATGAGCATTATCGTAAGCTACAGTAACATGCTACAGGAAGCTTATTCTCATTGTAGTATTTTTAGAGAGGAGGAAACGTCCCAACTGTTTTTTTTTCTGTTACTGTTAACTACTCTCTTTTATTGTTTTTACAAACAAGGTATGTACAGAAATTTCTAGAAGGAGGGGCAGCAACCAGTAAGGACGCAGACTGATTAAGAGACTAAGGAAATATTGTAGGCCATAACATGAAGAATAAACATGACAAATAAAACCTGTGGTAAATAGTTAACTCTGATCTGTAGAAAAGGGTAGAAGAAAATGATGCCTGACTTGTTCATGGATTTGCCTATGGCACAGTCAGTGGTGTGTTAACCTGTTTATCTCCAGGCCTCAGTGCTTAGCTGGAGTGAAAAAACTTACTAAACTGTACAAAGATTTATTTCAACCCATGTTTTTTTGCAAACCAGAGTCCTACTGTTCACATATAATTTCAATTGCTATGTTCTACCATAGATGGACCATAAAGCTGTTCAGTACTCAGTCCTTATACCTAAGAGTAACAAGAAAAAGAAATTATTTTGCTGTGCAGTACCATTCTGTTCCAGTGAGTCTCAGTACTTAAATATGGTGCTTATTTGAGCCAAGTCTTTGTTAGTGGCTGTTGCAGCTGCCTCATAACTCAGCATGACTGAAGCTCTATCCAGAGTTAGCGGCATCTCTGATCAGTGTCCCTGCTCATCCCCTTTGACCCATCCAAATGCGCTTGTCTGCTGGAGATCATGTCTGGTCTGGCTGCTGTGCCTCTGTCTTCTCCCGATTTCTTTTCTACCTCCCTATTTATGCCCTCGGCACTTCTTACAAGCAGATCCTCTCCAATTCCCTCCTCCTTTTCTGTGGGAGTTTTGTGCCTCTGAGTTCCTCCTCTTTTCCTTCTACATCTTAACTTGGGATAATCTCTCAACAAGGTCATTCAGTTGTTTCCTTTAGTCCAGACTGAAATCTTTGTCATTCTCCATTAGCTTCCATTCTTGAATTCTTTACCATCAATTTGGCTCAACAGCTCAGTTCCTCTCCTCTGCCGAGGTACTGTATGCGCCACACTGCTCTATTACGGCTCTGCTACTTCTACCAAACTGATTTCCCCGTGAAAGCATCTTCCCCTGTTACAAAGATTTCCAAACAAGCTTCTTTTGCTTTCTTCTAAGTTGTCCTTCATGTTTAGAAGGATCTCCCCATGAGTTAGCAAAGCCACTTCAAAACTGTTCTTCAGCATCTGATATTTCTGCTTTGTGATGAGGTCTACAGAAATATTGAAAGCAAGTGTGCAGATGATGTGCTGAAATGATTGATCATACTGTTGACTAATCTTGGTTTCTCTTTTTTTCTACTGTTATCTATTTGTCCATATTTGGGGGCAGCAGCTGTATACTGGATATTTGTTCGTTTAGTAACTGGAGTCCCCGATTTTGGACTATGTCCTAAGTAATACAAATAAATATTAATAAAAAAAATGTTTTTAAATTATGATATTGATTGAATACGTCAGGAGTTACAAATCCTAGGGTTTCACATGAATTTTATAAAATGGAGACATTTCTTTTCACCCATGCAAAAATTCAGTACATGCTGAACTTTCTATATTCCACATGACTTTATGCTTTTATTTATGTTAGCTCTCATTGGATGCTCTGCTTTTTCTCCACCCTTATACTCTGTGCAGTTGGGGGATACTCTCTGGGGGTCACAGTGTACTGCTTTCAAGTTCTTTACTAATGGCTTTCACTTGCCTTTCATAGTGTTTTAATTCATTGGCTTGAATCTACCTCTGTTTTTCCTTAAGCCTCTTAAAGAAACGTCTGCACTAGTCTTCTTAAATTTGTAAGCCAGTTGGACAATGAACTTTGCCAGATCTTCCTAGCTGATTTATAGAACTGAAATCTCCCCATCCTCCAGGGCATGCACTCTGATTTTTATGTATAATAATCTTATTTACATTGTTCTTACTTACTTCTGGCCAAGGAATCCTCTTATTCTCCCAAATGGAGTACTATGAGTGCTGGAGCACAGTGTATCTTTTTTAGTTGGCTGGCCTTTTCGAGATCTAGGAGTTCCTAATCACAAGGGTTTTCTGAATGATTAACAAACAACACATCTGTCCTTTGGACTCCTTTGACTGACAAAGAGCTGCTCTACTAAACGCATCTGAGTTTCCTCCATCTGCACAAGATTATTTCCGTTGAAGTTTCTATATTTTCCTCATCTACTTCATTTCAGCAAAAATGGAATGTGAAAGGAAGTGAAATTTGGACTTAATTTACATTAGCCTAACAGTTCTGTTGTTACAAGTGACATAATAAAGAACAGTATTCTTCAAGGAAGAAAAGTAAGTTTTGATCCAGAAACACAGGCTATTGAAGACAGGTGGAGCAGTGGTGTTTAAAGGTGAGGCTGAAACTGCAACTAAATGAAAAAAGCATTTTATGAGTAAATCTGGTGTGGTGGACAACTGGGTTCCTACTATATTACCCTTAACACAAGGTAGGCTGTTCTCAGCTTCTCTGTAGGCTTCAGTTGTCTTTAAATCCCTTTTGTCCCATCCTGCCTTTTGTAAAGGGATAATGATAATAAAATAACTTTATTCCAGAAGCAAAGATCTGCTAGCAAAATCTCAGAAAACCTCTTTTTGCCTGGGAAAATTTAGCTTTTGGCAATGTATCTACCTCTGACATGAGCAGAAATAGGGGAGAAAGAAGAAGTAGGGAAAAAGAAAGTGCTGGCAAGGTGGAGGAGAGCAATGGTAGAAGATGCAGATTCTGACTGTGGAGAATGAAGGGGCCAAGTTCCATGTTAGCGGTTGTTTTCACTGGTTAAGAAATGTGATGTGCAGTGTTGCTACTATTTATATTGCTGCAGAATGCTGAGGTTCCAGCTGAAACCAGTTTACGTTAAGCCCCATACCAGTACTAGGTATGAGAGGAAACAGAAAAAGTATCCTACCCCAAATCCCACAAGAGATCAGTCTCATGTGTGGAAACAGAACTGGTTGCCAGTCAGGAGCATATAATGCATGTCAGGCTATTACACTTAATGAAGAGGAAGTAGCATGAAGATTGACTTCACAAATCTCAGCGTAGTGTCACAGAAAAATAATCTCTGCCTTGAATCTACTTGTTCCAATAAGAGAAAAGAGGCACCTGAGTAGATGCCATCAGGCAGTTCTTGAGTGTCTCAGCTCCAGGACCTGAAAGGGCATCTCAAGGGAAGGATAAATCTCTAAATACCTTGTTTTCCTAAGCATCTGCTACTCAGCTAGCTGGACCTTTGGTCTGACTAGAGATGATTTTCTCATGTGTTGAACAGCAGTAGATAGTAGGAAAGCAGCAGGAATGAAACAATTAAATTGGGCTTCCCATCCTAAATTTTTGGCATTCCTTTTTATGGGTAACAAGAGCACTGTGAGATACAACTAATGAAGGATGCATCATGCATGTGAACACTCATAGGACTGAATGTTAGCGACTGAAATGTTGATAAAATAATCCTGGAGTGTAATGTCAGAAACAGTGAAAGAGATGGGGCCTCGCATCACTGCCACAGAATGCTGCAGAATATAATTACTTCAAACAATGATGTGATTTTTTTACTTTCCATTAAACAACCCTTTCTATGCTGGGGCATAGGTGATTAAAAGAAAAAAAGTAGCTAGAAAGTGACATTAAAACTGCACCTGGCATTAAATGCAAAGGTGATCTAAAAGAATATGGAGTATTTTATTTTATACTTTCCAAGTTTCTCTTGCTCCAGTGCAGTCCTTTTACAGAAATAATACTTATCAGCTATGTATGTCTACAAAGAGAGTGTATAATCCATTCTTGATATCCAAAAAATACATTAACACATCTTGCATCTGTGTACCTGTAAGACCTTGAACGTTGAATTCCTGAAATCAAGCCCTGGCTAACCAGAAACACTGGGCTAGTGCTCAAAACCTGGGCCCTGTCATGCCACATCATCAGGTATGGATGAGAAAATGTAGCTGAGGTGCAAATTACTGATTAGAATAGTTAATTGTGCTATGTTCATGAGAAAGTCAAACCAAGAAATCAAAGTTAACTAAATAATTAATCTGTTCCTCCCTACACACCTTGCTCAACTTTCTAAATCATGTGATGTTCTAACCTGGCTTCGAGAAATTTTAGACAACTCTTCTAATTCTTTTCAGTCTGCTTATTTATAGCTTTTCAGCAAATGGCAAGTACTTTTATTTGTCTCCTTTGCAAATTGCAACATTTATGTGCTTCCAAAGCTGTTTCCCCCCACAGATATACCCTTAAGTTCTCTCATAGGGAATAAAAAGACATCTTTCATTCTTATTACATTGTCAGCTAAAGACACTAAGACAATTTAGGAGAACCAGGCATATGGTTTCCTCACAAATTTTCTAGAGGCAAGATGTACTCAATCTATATATCATCAATAATCTCTGAAAATTCAATAGCAAAAATTCTCTAATGCATATAATAAGCAATAGCAGGGAAGGATGAATTTTATGTAAAATGTAATGAAGAGGTCCTAAGCCTCAACCTGAAAAACAGAAACATAAAACTATCTACTGGCAAATATTAAAAAAGATTGAATGTTTGGTCCACATAAACATTCACAAATCTATTCTAGTCTATTCTAGTCTTCCATTGTTCGCAGGGACCATTCACCTTTACTGGTTGCAAGTTTATTGCTGCTTTATCATGAGGATTAGCATAATGATGCATCTAGGCCTAAAATTTATGAATAATAACAGAGAGCTTATTTGCAACTGACAAGAGTTGCAATTTTGAGCTAAGACTGAGGCTTTTTGGACTTACTCAGCAAACAACAAGGGAAATCTTGCGTTTCAACGGTTATAGCTCTGGATTCTCTTGGCTGTGGAATGTGAAGGGTGCATGGTGATTAATCAGATTTATACATAATACACCAATGCCTGCTTCAAAACCAGCTGATGGGTGAAGTGAAGGATTACAATAGAGTACTTCGTGGTATACAGCACTGGGATCACAGGTACAGTAATTCCAATGTTATTCTTTGGGCAGAAATTCAGAAAATAAATTATTGCTAGAGCATAGGTAAAAGTCCATGTGAGATTGTATCTCATCAAATAAAAGGACAGTATGATTCTATGTTTCATGCTTTAGGGGTTTTATCTTATTATATGAACTTCTCATAACCTATAGGGGACAGTATCAATCCTGTCCAGGTTTCGAGACCTGCTCTGTTTCTCCCCTTGTAAAGGAGAAGGGTAAAAAATATGGTCTTTGGTCTTCATATTGCAATTCTCGTATTAACATCCTCAGTAATTTTATGGCAAAAGTTTTAAGGAGTCACTTGAGATATCATACATTGTTTGCTCTTTAGTCAAATATTGTGCCTTTACTGGTAAAAGGATACCCTGATGTTGTTTTATTGATCTTCTCCCTTGCATTTGGTTAGGTGGTGAACCTATGTACTTTGTGGTTGAACATCTGGGGCAGCGTTTATGATGAGAAAGCCATAAATTTTGCTTTTTATTAGCTGCCCCTGGTTACAAACTGATTCTCATCTGAAGATCTAACCTGCCTAGGTCAGAGACACATAAATATTTTGGCAAGATTTGCTATCTCACGTTACTCCCAGTTTTCAATCCCCCTCCTCTCCCCTCTAAATATTTGAGCCATTCCAAACTTTCATCCTCTTTTATTGTATGGTCCCCAGTGGGCCCCACTGTAATTTGCTTACAGGCCATGGACTTCCCCTCTCCATCTTTTTCTGTTAGTATCTGCCATGCTATCTGGAACAGAACTTACCACATAAGGTACTGTGTTACCACAAAGTCCTAAATTTGACACCAAAGAATGCATTTTGCTTGCTTAATGAAGAATGCAAATTTGTCATCACAAATATTGATCATTCAGTCAGGCCTAGCTTGATGCCAGCCCTGAAGAGTATGGCATAATACTTTATTCAAGCAATTCTTCCATTGAGTTAGAAAATACAACAGACTTTTTATGGAAACACAAATCAATGTTTACCATGTTTCAGACCAACATGGGTAAGAACTCTAAATTCTTAAACCAAGAAAATTACAGAAGAAATCAGTGTCTTATGCTAAGGACTGCTTCACTGGCAGCCCACACTGATTACTTGCTTTCAAGGTTGAGTAACTTTTCTTCAGCCAATAATTCCCATATTTCTCATAGCCATTCTCACGCCATTAATCTACTCTAACAGGAGAAACCCAAACACCTTTACTCCCTAAGAGGTATTGGACCAATACGTCCCATCTGGCCTTTTTCTTCACACAGAATTCCCAAGGTAGTATCATGCTAAAACTGATTGTAGGGTGGAAGTATAATTCTTTCTGTCTAAATACATATCGGTACCAAAAATGTGCCCTCCTTCTTCCCTTATATTACTGTATATGTTGTGATAACATTGCTTTCAAATTTTAAATGTCTATATCATATTTTAAAAATGTGGTTTTTATCTAGTCTAAGTACCACACAGTGTCCTGAAAATTTATTGGAGGTCTGTAATTTACTTCATACCTGGCTGAGATTACCAGATGGTTCAAAGTGAAAGTTAAAAATATGAATAGAGAGAAATCTAATGTTTCCATTGGTGTTTCTAGTGAAGCTATGTAACATGAAGTGTACAATCAAAAAAGATCTCTTATGTCAAAAGTACTACATTAGTAGTCCCATGTGCATTAATTCAGAGAAGAAGAATGTCTGAAATGTATTGTATCACTGCAATCCAGCCTGAGAATCATTTCATTAATGAAAAAGAAATCACAATTTACTCGACTGTAATCCACTGAGGGTAATATTGGAAGTGTAAGTTGCACACCCCAGCAAAAAGGCCATTTTGTTGTCATGGCCAGGTGAAAAACAAAGTTTGAAAAGCTATGTGAAAAACTGGAGTCGAAGTTCTGATCTGTCGTGGCTAGGTATGGAGCCATTGACTCTACTCCAGTACTTGCTAGTAGTTTACATTCACCGGGGAGCTGAGTCTACATGGGGCTCCAGTGTTTTCAGACACTGACACAGAGAAGCTATGAAAATTGTGACAGACACAATGACCTGGTTTAAGAGGTGGTGTCTCTCTCAATGTGTCACATAGACCCATTGGGGAAGAGGCTTGAGCTGCTGCATTTTGGTTTAAGGCTGTAAGGTTAGTGGAAGAACGTTGTTCTTCTTCTTTGGATTTCATTTATCTCTCACCAGTACAGCTTAAATCCTTTGACTTTCTGGCTGTGGTGCAATGTCCAGCTATTTGTAGGGCCGTGCTGAGAGATCTGAAGTGCATGAGGGCACAGACAAGAGGACAATTTAGAAAGCTAGGGTGTATAAACTGATTTCCTGTGAATTGACTTTTTCCTTGAGCTTTTTGACTGTTTATTGCTTTTCTGGTTTACTCAGTTGTTCCGAATTACACTTTAAGCATTCTTTTATGGAATTTGGTTTTGTTGTGGTTTTGTATCTGCTAATTCAAAATAAATTAATGGAGATGCTTCGCAAGAGGAACACTGTAACTTTGTTCTTTTGGCACTAACTAGGTTTAGATAGCATGTGCCGTACAGTCATGTATACCTTCCAACCATCTGAGAAATGCTTACCTGTCAGATCTTTTGTGACTGCGTTGGCTTTTGCCAAGTTGCATCCGCTAACACCAGGACTGAATTTGTCCTATACTGATGTTTATGGATTTGGAAGCTTCCAGCCAAACAGTTGGATATGATACTTGGAACCTGATTTGGAACAGTCACGGGCATGATTGAGTCAGAGTTAATAATTTTGCAACTCTGAACTGTAGTATTACCTAGGGCCTATGGAGAAAATGCAGGTAATTCAGAGTTCAAAATTTCTGTTGAAACTGAAGCTTCAAATATTTCTCTACCTTTGTTATAGGACTCAAGAATATCGTGGCAAGTGTCCTCAAGTGTGGCTGACCTCTCCATGTTGGTGCACATTCCCCATGGGGCAGTGAGCTGACATTCTGACAGGTTAGAAATGGTTTGTTCTAGTCTGGCTGTATCTTCGAGGGCACTTTCTGAAAAAAGAGCTTGATCCTTAACAGTTTTAGTTGAAGTCTTTTGGAAGTTCCACAGTGAACTTCCTTTCTCCCAGAACCGTTTTGATCATGTGTGGCTAAGAGGTCAGCAACATTAGAATAAACTTGGTATCAGTATCCTTAATGGAGCAGGCCCAAAATCAGGCACAAGAGGTGCACAAGTCAGTCATTTCAGATGCACAAAAATGCACCTTGATCACCAATGACCACTGCATATTTACATAAAATTAACTACTCATTCTGTCAAGTAAAATGTCCTTGTAATTGATTCTCCTTACAGGATGATTATAGTAGTTATAGTACTTCCTACAGTCATTCTTAAAATACTAGTGTCTGACTCGCATCGCAACATTGTGGGCAGGTATCATTTATGTGTTGACAATTTTTGTTTTAAGTTGATCTTGAGAGCAGCCGGATTATCAGATATGCTGTTGCAGAATGTAAGATGTCTTTAGAAATTACTTTTGCTGGAGTCTCTGGGCTGCAGTGAAATGGTTCAAGATCTTAAGAAAAGCCCACAGGTCACTGCAACAGTATGATTTTCACCTTTCCTTTATACAGCATTCTTAGTTACAGTCTAAGTGCTTGATATTTTCTTCTTCTCAAAAAACAAAACCTGTTCAGTGCTTTCTCCAGAGAATGATGTCTAGAGCTGTGCTAACAGTTGCAGGTAATACTTTTTAAATACATAAGCTTGAGGATTTTGATAAATTTGATATTAGATTTGAGGATATTACTTCTTGCCTTGTGTTGTTTGAAAGACGCTGTGAGCTCAGATTTGTTTATTAACATTATTATCCTCTGAGGCAGAATTTATGATTGCCACATTTTGTCCAAATGCTGCTTTAAAATTTTTTTTTCCAGTTTCTTTTTGCATAAACTAATTAAGTGACACGTTTGGTCTGTTAGTCTAACCTACACCTTTGTACACTTATAAATCCAACCCTAGAGAATATGGTCATTATTGTATGCCCCTTTGATGGGTATGACAAACTAGAATTGCACAGCCCAGTAGAAGAGGACACCTTGCTTTCTTCTGTGATCTGTCAGGATCTTCATTCTGGTGATTTCTACTCTGGAACATAGACAGAGATTATATCCTCCATCTGTTCATAGTGATTTCTAGATGGTACAGTGCTAGCTCTCTGGCTGATTGTCTAAGTCTTACTTGTATTTTATAGGATATGGTCTATAAAGCCCAAACACAGCACCAATCAATATGAATTTTCTTTCCTTTTCCCCATATTCCCATTGATATCAAGAGCCCAAGTGGTACATGTGGAACTTGTTCTCCCATTTCCCAGCAGTTGGAAATATTGTCAGTACAGCTTAGAAAGACTAACAAAAATAAACAGATTTTGAGTTAGGCTATCTTTGAGTTTCAATTTGATTTTAGTCCATATAAAGTGAGAATAGTATTCAGTGATTCAGTGGAGTTACTATGATATAAAAAGATGTGAGATCAGGAATCACTGTTCATTCAACCAACCATGATAGGTGTGCATAGGCACTATTGAAAAATAATTTATTTATTCTTTCCTGTAAAACACTTTAATAACAAACTTCCATGCAGTGACATCTGTGCATTATGAATTACATCCAATGATTTCCACGGTAGATGCTTAGTTGTTTCTTTTCTGCTGCTTGGAGATTTGGAGTGTATTAACTTCATGAACTTCATGGAAAAATTATTGCTTTTTAGAGGGATTATTCAATTACCCACTTCAGGCAAAATGCAATAAATCTTATGTTACACTAAAGCCAAGCATTAATCAGCAGACCCTGCGAGCATGACGGCTCTGTTCTTCTGAATGTCCAGCAGGCTTAAGACAGTATTTGTTGTCTTCATTTCATTGCTCAGAGGTACAGGTGATCAATTCTTATTATTCTGCAGCATTTTTTACTTACTAACCTCTGTCTTCATCTTCTGAATTTGCTGTAACCCCTAGTTGTCCTCATGCATTTTGATTGCAGTTTAAATTCTGTTCCCCTTTTAAGCGAGTTCTGTATAAACATACAGACAGAGGCAAAGTATTACCTATTTTCCCCTTAACTCCTATAGTTTGAAGATGTTTAGGAGCCATTTTCAATATTTGTAAAAAATATTTTTAGTACAAATATTGTTCTCTGTTTGAATATTCTCTTTTTTCACTAGTGGCAAAACTTTATGAAACTCAACTTTGGTACTTTTCAGTAACCATAAGAACCAGGTAGGAAGCTGCCATTTCTTAAGTTTTTATTTAGAAACATTTTCAACTTCAATGTTAATCACAAATACAGTTCCTTATCATTTATGGTTTGCGTGTTAATGTATGGAGAAGGTACTCTGTCTAGTAAGGGAGAATGAAATATTTAGACAGGCAAGAATAAGAAAACTGTTTTCTAAACTAAGGCTTCGTGTGAGGTTTTTTTTGCATTCATATTTTAATGGATTTTGCACAGCTAAGAACATTCCTGGCAGTTACACTGAAATGGCTTGTTTCTCCTCAGTGTCTGTGTGGTGAAGAATTGCTTGCAAAGTCAGTGCAAGCAACTTTTTGTTTATTTGTACTGGTTATCTTACAGACTGGAAAGATCCTATTACATTATATCATTGCACTCTGATGAATGTCAACAGTAATGAGAAGCTAAGAAAATATTTTTCAAGGATGTAAGTTAAAGCCTTCTTGGAGATGAGAAAATAGAAATATTCACACTGCAAGAAGAAATTAGGGCGTATTTCCTTGATAAATATATATTTTCTTGGTCCTGTAGTCCAGGCACTTTAATTCACTTTTCAGTAGATGGTGCCAGAGTCAAAGTAACCTCTCTTCACTCTCTGAAAGACTATTTTTATGCTTGCCAGTGGTGTTAAAATGTAATTTCAGAATACTATAAAAATGCTATTAGTGGATATAGATACGCAAGAAAGAGGTTTTGTGTCACAAAGCTCTTTTAATGAATTTCAAGATACTTGGTTTCATCTTTAAACTTTTGATAGAAGCTAAGCCTAGAAAGCAAAGAGCTGGTATGTCACAATTTAGTAATAAGGTGGTACTGAATCTGCTTTACCTGGTAACTCCAGATTTTTCATGGGAGAGCAGTGCTGCTGGAAACAGAAGGAAATACAAATTATAAAAGATGAAACAGATTGTGAAACAAAACATCACATGGAGACAACACTCCCAAAGCTTCCTTAGCTTTGAACATCTCACAGTATTCTTGTGGTAACTAGTAATTTATATTATTTCTGACATTCATGCATCTTTCTCCTGGTTTGTTGAAACATTTCTCTGCCTTGGAAGAGGAAAGATGGTTTAGAAGCTCTGTTTATTGAAGTGAAGTTTGAAATTCCCCCAATTAGCAAAAAAGCTGAGGTCTTTGTATTTGATGTTTCCATTTTACTCAAAAACATGGTAGCTATTAAACTTGCAAAACAATGGAATATTTTATTTCCAGATTCACAAAAATATGGGAGATTTGGAATTATGCTTTTTGAAAATCGTATGTGAGGGTTAAAAAGAATAGGAAAGATATAAATTTCAATTTAAGAAAACAGGAGATTTGAGAACAGGAACATAACACACTTTAGAGACTTAAGGTGAGAAATGAGAACAATGAATAGCATTAGTCAAAGTCATGTCCCCTAAGTATTGCTACGGATTTTCAAAATAAATTCTTCAACTAATTTGGTAATTTTTTAATTTTAGGGAAAAAAAGCCAAAAAATCAAAAAATATGTTTTTGTCAGGAATCCCACAATATAAGATGTAGGAAACATTTAAACTCGGTATTTCTTTATCTAAGTTTTTACCCCCCGAGTCTTCTCAACAGATGCTGGTCCCTGTCGGTTCTGGAGCTGCCCAGATCAGGCTCAGGGCAGATCTTTTAAACTCACCTGCTAGCTTGCTTCTGGCTTTGCTTGGCTTTTGGGACACCTGGGGTCTTCAGGACAAGACCTCCAGTTGAGAGCCCCTGAAATGGCATCCCTAAGGCTGGAGCCAGGCCTAGTTCCTTCAGAAGAAATAAATACTCACCTGTGAGAAATTTCACTTTCAGGGAAAATGAGTCATCTCTCGGATATATCCTCTGGCATAGTCTCTAACCAGCTCTCATTGGAAACATTCCTACAAATATAGCCTACTGTTCTGAACATCCTGCTCTTCATCCATGTGTTGTCTTTGCTCCTGGTCTAATTTGGGAATTTCTTTTGATATTTATTTACTTATCTCCCTAGACAACATATAGCTCAGTGTTCCAGCTCACGCTGTATTAAAGGGAAGATCCCAACTAGAATGCAGGTCTGGATGCAGCAGTACAGATAAAACAGTTCTCCTTGACCTTGTCTTGCTGCCATTGCATCTGGATGATGATCATCTATTTGCTTTGGTAGAAGCAAGTTTTAACTTGTTTGATTCTGTTTGATAGCTACGTTAAGGCAAAAGGATTTTTTAAACTATAAAACCAACTGAGAGAAGATCAAATAGCTACCTAGGCTTTTTTTTTTCTACATGAGAAGGTCAGTACTTCTTTCGTGGAGGAGTGTAAACATTTTTAGCACTCATTTGCCTGCCAGGCTCTTCTCGGAGAGAATACAGTGTGCTGGCTAGGTCAACAACATCGCTTCAGCATGTTGGCTTTCTGCCATGTTTGTGATTACTGATTGTTTATTTGTATAACCTTGGTTCGTATCTGTAAGGCTGAAAACTTAAGCTTTCCAATATTTGGGCTGAATTAATGTAAGGCAGGACAAGCAAACGAACACCTTCAGACTTGTTACATCTTCAGTCCTGCACATCCTGGCAGCATAGCAGTGCTACCAAGTAGTCTTTCAGTGTAGTAGCTACAATGATGTTTGCTCTGCAGTATCTCATCTGTCATCTCTGTCAGAGACTCCAAAATGTTGCCATATTCTGGTGCTACATACTGCCTTCAGGATGGGACAAAGGGATTTATGGATCACTGGCTACGGTCCAATTTTTGTCTAGAACAGACTACATTCTTTTGCTATCCACTTTGAAATACAGTTAAGTGACTGGCCTAGTTTATTATACATTGTGATTGAAATTTCAGTCTGTGAATTGACTATCAAAATGTGTGACTCAGGCAGTATTCCGACAGCAGTCAAGTATGTCAGCCATCTTTAGCATAACTTGGGTTATCTAGAAGATCTTACCACATACTAACCTGAATGTTGTCCAGACTCAGCTACAATTGTATGTTGTGGATATCTGACTCCCACTAAAAGGATTATTCAAATAGCCAGTCAGGAGCTTCCTCCTGACTTCACAGCTGTTTGATCAAGTGAATTGAAGCTATATGTATTATTACATATACTCCCTGAATGTCCAAGTGAGGACTTAGAGGTGTATACAACTACAGAAGTATTTTGGTATCTTTCTAGTCAGACTCTAACATACACTAAGACAATTCATGCATCCCGCTAGGCATGTACATAGCTGCCTAGAAAAAGTTAATACTTTTAAAGTTTGGCCACAGTTACATAAGTTGACTTAGTTGGTGACAGGTAGAACCAGCACTGGTTTTGACTGATTACAGCAGCACATTTTGAAACCTTCCTGAAGTTTAGTGAAGAGTGAAAAGTAGAGTATCCTTTAATAGTAATAAAGACTTTTTATGTACAGCTTCCCACCCTGAAATAACTCTCTGCTCTGTAAACAGAAGTAGTAACATGGGGAGCAAAATGATTAATCCAAGACTGTTCATCAGCTAAGCAGCGGTTCCTGGACTAGAACTCCTTCTCCCAAATCCCCTTGAGTTACCCACAAGGCAGTTTAGAGTCACTGCTCTAGCCATAACCAGGTAGATGTATAAGACTTCATAAATAAAATATCCATGTGCTAAAGGACATGAACGCATCAGACCATTTCCCTGTCTGAAGCGATTTAGATACATCACTGTGTGTGATTTCTTCACATCTCTGCATTCAGACTGCTCTTCCATTCTTTGCAGAACATTCAGAGGGAAGGAAGAACAATACCTCCTGCATACATGTAAAGCATTGCAGAAAGTAATACCAAGATAATTAAAAAATCATACAAATATTTATTTACTCACAGGCTCCAGAGTCAATGCCAGTCCAATTTAAACAGAAAGGAAATCCCTCCACACTACACTGTAAGTTGCAATAATGAAGTAATATGGCTACTCAAGCACACTGAGTTCAGTCATGGATTAGCATAGTCAGTTCCTGAGAGCCCAGAAAATCCTCTAGCTGGAGAGGACCACCCAGCTCACTGGCTGCAGTCTTTCCAATCACAGGCAACAACTCAGGAGCTGAAATATTTCTAACATCCTCAACCAAAATTTAAACTGTAGTGAAAGGTTGACAGCCAAACCTATAATATCTCAGAGGCCTAGCAGGAAACAGAGCAACACAGATGATTGTGTACATTTCATCTTGTGCTGTGGTGTGTGACTGGATATTTTCTTCAAGGTTTTGTGGATAAAATTGGTTGAGCTAGCTAGAAGTGACTGAAGAGCCATAATCACCTAAAACCCCTTTAGTCTCCGGGCTTGGAACCTTTGGGGCTGCAATACTCTAATGGAAAATATTTGAGGACTGGTTAAATTTGTGGCTATTGTAAGTGAAGATAAAAGAAATATTTAATAATATGTTCCTGCTGTTGTCCATTACATTGCTGCCTGCATGAAAGCATGTGGAGTCCTCTCTGTAGACAGTGGAGGTAACTCAGTGCAATGGGATGGGAAAGAGGGTGTCACTGGTTGTAATTCAATTGTCATAGAATGCCTGAGGTTATTCTAGCAGACAGCGTGTACAGCTTCAAGATCTGAAAGGGCTTTTGGTGATGTGAAACATGCAGTTACTAAATGCTGGATTTGATTTGTTTGTTGGAAGCTCAGAATAAAGAGGATAACTTTAAAAGGGGTGTTAATCCCTTAGCCAGGGACAGTTGCCATCTCACCAGAGGCACATGGGTGTAGGATTAGCTCCTCTCCTAGGCTCTTGAAGCTGATCTGTAATATAAAAGAAAAATTTTGAAACAAGCAGGATTTGTGCTGACCTCCCATATGAAGGGTAAGACTGGGCAGTGACCATGTGGGTGGTAGAGTGGAAGTTTCCATGAAGTATGGGTGGGAGCTTCTCTCATAATTTACATTTATACTGGTTCCAGTTGTAGAAGGTTGGCTCACTGGCAAGGTCAACGCCTGATGCATGACTTGGTCCCGCTTGTTTGTTTATGTAACGTTGCTTGGGGTTCCTAAAAATAACAGCCCTTCTTAATATAGTGTGACTTCAAGTAGAAGTGATATGAAGCAGACTGGGATGAAAGTGTGCAAGATGCTAATCTTACTATCAGTGTCACTGCCGTCTTCATTCGCTTGGCAGCCATAGCTGGGTTAGGAGATACGGAACAAATATTTAAGGCAGTGTCAGAGATGGCCTTGTAGCACATGATTATCAGGACATGTACACAGCCCAGTGGAACAATGAGAACAGGTTCGCAGCACTGACAAGTGAATGAAAAGAAGTTGTGGTTTCATGAATGTACATTGCTGCTTCGAAACCCAACATTCTTTAGCTATCATTGTGAAATCTTGCTGGTGGAGCACTGCTTTGAAAGATGCGATCTGCAGATGTTCAATGTGGGCTCAATTTTCCCCACATCACAATAAACTTATAGATGAGTATTTCCATTTGTTATTATCTATGGTGAAAATTAAAAAAAATCTTTAAGGGATAAATATCCTTATATAAGATTTTTTTGAAAAAAATGGTTGTTTTCCTTCATCTGATCCAGGCTTTCATCTCCTTAAGTATATTTGTGGGCATGGTTGAACTTCTTCTGACTAACTTTGAATCTGTTTAAATATTACAAGTGTGAAATTGTGACCACACGTGTTATATTAACACTTTGCATAGGAGACTCATGTGTATGTGAGAAAAAATCAGATGCATATATGAGGTGAAAATGGAACCAGTTGAAAAAGACTAGAAAGAAACGAGGGAGACAATATTCTGTGTGTACGTAGTGAAATACATAATATAAATTTAGTTATCTAGACTCTTCTAATCCAGCATTTGTGAATATATCACAAAATAGCTCAAAAATCTATTTAAAAATAACTTAATTACTCTTTTAGTAGAAATACTGCAGTTAAGGCTTTAAAGTAGAGGCAGCAAAATGATGGTGAACTTGAGCTAGACTGAGACACATACAAATCAAACCTTAAGACTCTCAAAACTGTGCAAAGGTCACAAGATTTTTCCTTTTTTGTTACAATAGAAATGAAAGCTTTCTATGTAAACCAAGAAAAAGTTAACTGAATTTCACTAAATTTTGAAGAATAGATTCTGCCTGTCTCCTTTCGTCCATCTATTTAAACACACATGCACTTTATGCAGAAGTGATATATGTAGGAAGAAATATTTCAAATATCAGATGACCTGCTCTTTAGGTTGTGGGATATTTTCATACTTTTTAATTTTGAAGGTCCTGTCTGTCTGGTGTTTATTTACAGTTATTAAACTCAATGCCTCTGAGAAAGGCTCCTGCATACTCTTACAAACCCACATTTCCCATGATTTTTGCAACTTGGCTTTTGAATGGATTTTGCAGTTTCTGGTACTATATGCATTTTGAAATGCATATAGTATCCAGAAATCTACTGAAGTCAATTGCTCTTTCCTTTCTGCTCCTAAAAAGTTTTTGGTGATTAGCCTTGAGCATCGCTTAAGCTACATTTTCATGACAGCATTTTTGAGTACATGCTTTGAGTGTTCCCCCACAATATAGTTGCACTAATGTTCTGCAAGCTGCCATGGAGCCAGGCTTTCGCAAGCCCTCAGAACCACCATTGCTTCACAAGACATCAGGTGTTCTGTAAAATTACTGAGAAAAGAAAAAAGAGAAAATCAATTAATGTCTGCAGATGGGAAAAAATAAGACTACAAAAATCAATGCTTTGAGTCTAATATTTTCTTGTGCATAAACAAAAATAATTGGGAGACATGCAAACAAATGGCTTATTTATTTATTTTTTAATTTCTGAAGGTGAACCAATCTTATGTTTTCTTTTTTTTCCCCAAGGCTGTTAAGTAGTCTTCTGATTAATGATACGTTGATCAATACTGCTCACAGGGAGTGCAAACACCTTGAAAATCAGTCCTGAAATTTGCTTCAAATTGAGCAAACTGAAATGAAGACTCATTTTGAAAAATGGCTGTCATTTTAGGCTATCTTGTGAAGTTTAAAGCCACTACAGCGCTGAAAACCTTGAAGATATCCATGCTCGCCACAAACATTTCAGTAGTGAGGTGGACGTAGCTGTGCCCCAGCAGGGAGATGGACATTCCTAAGAAGCACGCGCTGGCCCTTTTACATGTATTTATTGAGAGGGAAATACCCAGCAGCCATCAGGCATAGACAAGACATCTTGGTCATCTCACTTGCTTAGGGCATGGTTCTAAGTCTTAGACAAGTCCGAGGTAGCCTTCTGCAGACCCAACTGCAAGCAAAAAAAAAAAAATATTTTTAGTATAGCTACCACATTTTGCTGAAAAATCCTGGCATTTTTAAGCTTTCCAAATAAGCAATTTTAATGAAAAGGGAGAACATGCAGAGAAAGGGCTTCCAGGCAGAAGACAGGGACATGAATAAAAATGTCTTTCATTTTTCCCTTCACTCCAAATCTAGCATGAAGCGAGGGCAGTGACTGTGATAATAAAGGCAAATGATAAATGAAAGAAGGGGCACTTCAACATAATCTAGATAACAGGAAAATTTTAAATGGACAATTTAACATGAGGGTCTGCATGGAATTATTTTTCATTAAACAATCAAAAGCTTGTGATAATGCAAATGAAATCCATTTTTAGCTGCAGGAAATTTTGAGAATTTCAGAGGAATAAAAAATGTGAGAATAATAATATCATGATGGTAATTCACAGTAATTATAGAAAAGCATAATTGCACAACACAAGCACTAATCAAAGCTCGGAAGAGTACTTTGGCAATCATTAGGATTTCAGAGCTATTAGCATTTACCTTTGTCATTGGGCACCACACAACAAGCATTATTAATTTCATGTCAATCTAGAGCATAATTTCCCTGATCCAATATCAGTTCATAATAACTAACCACAAAGATTAGCTTATCTGACATTGATTTTTGTGAAGTATTTTAGAAAGACAAGCTTTACTGGTGATTGGTTTGGAAGTAGCAATGTTGTCCTTGAACTTAGGTTATTTCTCAAGGTTTGTGGGCTATCCTGTATGTGTACAAATTCCATCAATTTGTACCAAATCTGCTGGCCTAAAAAAGCTTCAGAGCATTGTCCGTGCTTTCCCTCTTGATATCTTATAGGTATAATTTTCTGAGCTTTATACATCTGTGAGTGTGTTAGTAATCAAAGTAGTATGGAACTATGCACATATTTTGTGCTGCTGTGGTACATATGTAACTCATCATTTGTGCTCACTATAACTTCTAACTGATGTACAGCTAGTCCTAAATTATTCTGTGTATAGAATTTGTGTAATTTGTTCTTTTTTCTTTTTTTTTTTTTTTTCCCCCACTGACCAGCTATGCTTTTGTTCAGACCTGCCCTGACTGCCTAGCATGAGGAAAAGAATATTTTACAGTTCATACCATACAGGGATGGAGGTGAAGGGAACATTTGACCAAATCAGAGTTGAATTAAAGAAAGAAGAATATGGATCTGGAAAACTCACAATGTGCTCGTGGAGAAGGGATAGGATAGGAGCTGGTTTTCAAGAAAACTGAAGAGATGAATAGAAGCACAATTAAACAGTTGAAACCAAGAAGAAGTAGTTTGAAACCTTGGTTTGGAGAAAGGATATCCTTTAAGGAACAAAATCATGAACAACATGTTTTTCCCAGGTGAAGAATTGAAAACATGAAATTAACTAAAGCACAAACAACTAAAGCATAGTTATTTATGGTAGTATTATATGTAAGTATTTGGGATATGCATAATGTTCTCTTACGGTCAGTAGAGGAAAAGCTGTATTTTGTGCAACAAAAGAAACAAACAAAACCAGGTCCCTAAACATGAAATGTGACTTTCTGGGCCTTCTTGGTTCTTTTTATAACCTTCTTTAAGCATTAATTTAAAAAAAAAAATTAAATCTGTTCTCTTACTGACATTTACAGACTTAAAAAAATTCTATACCATATGTATAGCTTTTAAAGGGAAGGGTTGTCTATAGGAGAAGACATTGTCTGGTAAGTAAAAAAATATTTCAGTTTGTTGTTCAATAAAGCAAGATACAACTTACCAACATGCAGGTGGGGTCATTTCCCAGTGTCGGAAATAGTAACTATTGAATATCTTTTCCATTTCTCGACTGACTCACTGTCACAGTGCTTTTCCCTCACTTGTAGCAGGATTGTTTTTCTGTTAGCAACTTATTTTTTAACACACCGTTCTGACACCTTGACAGTTCATGTGCTAAATCAAACTTTACAATTACTGGCAGGCAGTTATTAGATGTATTGCACTTAATTAACTTTGCACCTAATTACAAGCAGTGCTGGCCGATTACAAAGGGCATAAATATATTAGTGCCCTAGCTGTCACATCATGAAAATGGCTGTTTGAACAAGTCAAGCAAAAGCAATTACCACATTGTGTGCATGGTGACGTGTAGCAGAGTGCAGAGAGAAGAATGAACTGTTTTACTGTTTGTAGGAATTTAATTTTGCACTTTGCATTTCAGGTGACCCAGATGAGCAAAGAGTATGATAAAAGGTTTCCTTTCATTTGTATAATCACTTCAGGAATGCTTCATGTGTGTGAAGGGAAAACAAAAGTTGCATGGTAAGAGCTGACTTAGGTTTTGTTAGATACCCACCCTGTGTATCTGTAGATGATGAAAGTACGAGGATTCCAGCATTAAGGAAGAAAAGCAGTCTAACATGAGGTATATTCTATGGATCATAAGCAAAACTTGTGATTCAGAATGACACTGTGCAACTGTTACTTATACCGTAGTTGCCAAAATGAGAAGGAAAGCAGAATTTGGTCTTATCTGTAGAGGGATATGTTGTAAAGAACAAATGATAGC
The DNA here is from genome assembly GCF_947461875.1 of Haliaeetus albicilla. Lineage (NCBI taxonomy): Eukaryota > Metazoa > Chordata > Aves > Accipitriformes > Accipitridae > Haliaeetus > Haliaeetus albicilla. The sequence goes on along the minus strand of NC_091483.1, from coordinate 3,684,856 downwards.
ACTCAGCTGGCGTTCTGTGGAAATCTGTCTTGTGTTAGCATAGGAAGAAAACATCTCTGCTGGAAAAGTAAGCAAGATATTCAGAGCAATTTTAAAAATTTTTTAAGTGGCTTTGTAAACAAAGTCTATATAAGAGAGATGTTTCCTTCTGTATCAAGTATCTGTTCTAACCACCACATGCTCTCTTTTGCGAAGGAAAATATAGTGTGTTACAGGTGGCTTAGCTAATTGTTGCACATATAGCCATAGAGGGATGTTGTGTTCATTTTACAAGAATCCTGGCTAAGGAGAAAAACTGAGAACTGTTAAATACCATAATTTTTTTCATTCCTTAAAGATTTCCTTTTTCTGCTTAGCAGCCCAATAGCCCCTGTATTAGCAATGTTTTGCAACAAAACTAATCAAAATGTTTGTCTTCCTTTTCAACAAAACTTAGTCCCACACTTAATTATTCAGCAATGCATAGACAAACCAACTTAAGCCCAGTCATAGGAATTTCATGGTCAACAGACTGCTTTGTAGAAATAGTACCGAGGTCACACAAACCAGTTTCATATATATTGGCCAAAAAAGGTCATTAGAACTTGACTTTGCTTGAGGCAAATGGAAAGAAACAGAGGGAGTCACAATGTGGTGCTAAATTAGTGGCTGTAGGGCTTGTATGCTGTTGTTGTTTACAAGCTCTGAATAAAGAGAACTGTGAGGATGTATGTAAACCTTTCCCAGCCTAGAACAGCCATTCATTGTTATTCACTTCTAAATAGGCTGCCTGTGTTGTTTCTGATAACTCATGGAAAAAGTAGGTGGCCTTTAACAAAAGTTTTGGATGCCTTTGCAATTGTGCTTGCATGAAAAAGTCAGTGGACTCCTTTGTGTGCAACAGCATAGAGTAGAAAGTGGGGAGATAATGTGTTTTCAGATACAACATTACATCACTGCTGAAAACATTGCTCAATGTATTGAGACCTTGGGTGGTAAGTAATTTTTACCCTGTATAAAATTAGAGACATTGCTGTAGAAAAATAATCCTGTGCAGGAAAGTGTCCTGATGGAATGATCTGGGGGAGACAAGCACTGTCATTCAAGTAGCCTGTGCAAGAGCACTTTGGCTCTTTAACCACTCCTTACTAGAAGAGTCAGGATCTCAGCCCAAGAGAGGTTAAATCGGTCAAGGGTTCATGTAAAGCTCTATGATTTCAGTTTTCCAGGGCAAAATACATGCTACTAAGCTTTTCACCGTGGAGAAACTGCAGGGTGCAAGGAATTAATGTGAGCTAATGTGCACTTGACTCTTCCAACACACAAAGTGAGTTATGGTCAATACCAAGTGGGTTAAAATGTTACTTTCTTAATTGAATGCACTGGAACCAGCAAATAATCCATGAAAAATGTTTAAAAAATTAAAAGTAACTCTAAAGCTCCATGCATTTGAGGAAAATCAGATAAAACAGCAATGAGAAGTTATTCTAGCAGAATGTGTCTGAATCTTATGTGCCTGAATTATTTTCTGATACAGATGGTCATAGAATCATAGAGTCATTTAGGTTGGAAAAGACCCTTAAGATGATCGAGTCCAACTGTAAACCTAACACTGCCAAGTCCAGCACTAAACCATGTCCCTAAGCGCCATGTCTACACAACTTTTAAATACCTCCAGGGAAGGTGACTTGTCTTTGCTACATAGTTGCTGCCTTGATCCAATTGCTATTAGTTAAAATATTCAACCCAAATAGTCAGTTTGTGTATAAATATATATATATGTATATATGTTGTATCATAAACCCATGGTGGGGGAAATGGGGATATATGCAAAAATACACATCACCTCTTCTCAATTTTGAAACAGGATATCACAACTTTTTTGTGCAGCAGTCCTGTCCGGAGCGGGACAGCAGGGGTTTCTGTGCATACAGAGCCAAGAGACTGCTAGCTGGCTAGTGTGTGAGAGAATGGGGGCCACTGCCTCTTGGCTGCTTCCTCCTGGACAGGCTGTGGGCTTTGGTGAGAGGCACTGCTCAGCAGGGCCACGAGCCACAGCCCTGCGGGACACAAGAATCTGACTTCTCAGGACTTTCAGGGACTTAGCAAGAGCTTGAAGTCCTGCCTCAGAGAATGGATGCTCCAGTCATTCAGCACACTGCTGGTATCTGGTGCTTACACAAGGCAGGGAGTCCCAGTCCTGATGAAGTTGTCTCCTCACTTGAAGCACGGGCGTTGTATTAAGCACTGACAATGTGGCAGCAACAGTTGCCCTATTTTATTCCTTGCTCCTCACCCCCCACCTTCAGAATAGTGGAGAAAAGACTGGGAAGTTAACTAGGGCAGCTATTTTGCCCACTTGCATAATATTTCACTAGCCACTGTGCAGTCCTCAGCTTTTCTATATTGTATTTGTACTAATGGAACATTGACAGAAAACTGAGCTGGTTATTTGTTCTTTTTATTCTGTAGATGAGACATTTCTCAGTCATGACTTCTGAAGACTTTACAGCCTTAGCGCGCTCCTAAGACACAGAGCCTTCTAAGATCCAAGGACATCATCTTACCTGTCTTTTACCCTTTTTTGGAAGCATCTAAAGAAAAACTGGGTTTTATGAAGGTATATGAAGATATCTTCTGATATATGAAGAATTGACAGGTATGTAAAAGCCCTCTGTTAGATTTTCCATGCAAGTCTGCTTTGTTCACGAACTGCATACTTTATCGTTTGACTTTTACACTCTGTTGTAATGACTCTTTCCATCTGAGTGCATCGTACTGTAGAAAGCTAATTGACTTTGACTTCTCTGCTTCTGTTCTCAGTGGGATAATGCCAGTTGTAATTCTTTTATTGATTGTTTAGAGCAATTAGCGGAAAACAAATTTCTCCAAAGAACAGATAATTTGGTTTTGTTGCTCTCTACCATTAAAGCTAAACAATTTGTTATCTGAAAAAAAATTAATAGGAAACACATTCCATCTGTTTATTAGCTGAAGAGAGACAGGTTACCTCATCATTAATGTCATCGGTAATTAGCGCTCTTGTGCTGCCACCATCTGCACCAGTGGCTGGCAATCTGTCAGCAGCTTCAAATGCCAGGGCTGATTGTGTTTATCTGTGCCAAACAATGGGCAGACCGTATGTGATTCTGAAATTTGTAAACAGTAGTTGGCTAATGTAATTTAACTAGGCAGTTTAGTTATATGTGTGACTGCTACCCTGGGAAGGACATGAGACTTTAAACCTCCAGGGCAATTCCCAGTCATTGGGTCACCAGCACCAGGCTCAGAATGCCACTCTCAATTAATCAGATTTCTGATGGTCACAACTGTTTTTTGTTTCCATTCGGGATGAGGTCTGGAAAGGTGCTGCGGTCAGAGTGGCAGGACCTGTGCTCACATTCCATCAGCATCACTGCCCTCCACGATAACCGGCAGATAAATCCTGACATGTCTCACAGAGGCCTCATTAATCGGATAGGCTTCTTAGTTGTTATATAGTAGGTAATTTCTTGTTCTATTCCAGATTGAAAAGAATGGATTTTATTTTACACTGGGTGAAGTTTCTCCAAATTAAAAAAAAAAAGCCAGGGAAAAAGGAAGTAGTTCTGTAATATTTAGGTACTAATCTTAGTGTTTTACTGACTTTTTGCTCTGTTATTCTTGATCTAAAAAAATACATCAAACTTGAGTTTTATTTTCTTGTTTTATTTTGAGCAGAAAAATATCTGAAAATTCTGACTGCCTAATAAAATAGCTTCTGAGGGTCAGAGACTCTTGAGATCACACACAAAGGGATTTGAAAGCTTATGTAAGAATACGTTTGTAGTGGTGGAGAGCTGTCTGCCATGCTTAAATTTGTGAAATTTGTGTTATAGTTACTATACAGTAAATGATTATACATGTAAGTGGTTAATGAGTTACTTGTTTAGTAATTTTTCATTGGTACTATCCTGTTCTATACATTCAGTCATGTGAATAATATATACAAGTACAGGTGGAAGTTAAATGCTTTCTTTGGCACATGGTTTTGAAGCCTACATGAATGTGTATTACTTCAAGTATCATATCATGGAATATTACGATTAGTGAATATCTATTAATAGTGCTTATTGCTAATACCTGAACATTTTCCTCTCCAGGGCTACTGGAGCAGAAAGCTATTAAAAATGCGAGGTCCCGCTGGCATTGTAGAAAAATCCATTTCATAGTTGTATGGTAGCATACAATTTCCAAGGGACTGCTAGATATTTGTATTTGATGCATGAAGCCTAAGTATGTTCAGGGAGTAATCTCTTTTTCTGATGTGAGAACATGGAGCTGCCATTGAAAACTGAATCTCATTCAAAGGTGAGAGGAATCATGAATTTCAGAGAGCCCAGTATAATGCATTTCTAAAGATCTGGTGTTAGCAAGAGGTGCAGTTGGATTAGTTGGTCTCTAAAAAATGACTAGGAATAGACCATTAGAGGCACTAGCAAAATAGGGAAGAGTATGAAGCATACTAAGAAAGCTATAATGTTTCAATATATTAAGTCCCTCTTGTGGGAAAGGGTCTGTGTGTGTGTGTGTGTGTATATATGTATATATAGATACATAATTTGGAAGGTGAATAATGTAAGGAAAGCGATATTGTAACGAACGAGAAAGTAGAGTATTTTATGACTTAATATTTGAAAATGTTTATTTACAAAAGGTAGTTTGGACTTGTGGACTGATCCAAAGCAACCTGAATTGAAATACTCATTTGGGTTTCAATAGGTTTTAGGTCCAGCCCATCTTTCCCAATGCTTATTGGGTAAATTTACTGCATGCAAATTTTTACAGTATTTGCTGCCTTCACATACTGTAAGAAATTGTCTGTCCTAATGAGTGTACACTAAAGATGGAATAAATGTGGCATGAAAAAATCAGGTGTTTAATATTCAATAGGAATAGCAATATGGTATATAAGAATCTTTTGTTCTTCCATTTACTTTTGAGTCATTTCAGTAATTCATTTATGTGGCATGCCAATTTGCATATTATAGAATATAATTTAAAAGATACATATCTGTTTATCCTGAGGTACGGTGGATCAATACAGAAAACAAAGTAATTTTAGCTTTGGGATTAGAGGAGGAAAAAGAGGTTTTAATAGCAGTGTAGGGATGTTCTAGAATTTAGTTGTAACCCCTCTGCCACTTTTCTACACATAAAATAGAAAAACATTACAGATACTAAAATTAAATGTGATGCCAATACTGTAAATCCAGTGTAAGGGTTTATTGTATCACTGAGCTCTTTAAAATGTTAACATTCCTTGGCTTCATTTAGAAGCATTAACTAATTCCAGGTGAGTCACCTCAGACAACAAAGCCCACTGTTGGTAGACATCCATCACACAGAGCATGAGGTAACAATTCTCCAGGGGCAAGTGTAGATGTGAGAATATTTTGTTATGCTGTGGTGACTAACATTCCTTTATTTCTCATTAGTTTATACTGTACTCTGTTATATAAAAACTAATTTCTGTTAGCTTCTACATTCAGTTAATGTACACACATCATTTAATGAACATAATATACCTTAAAATATTAAATTACAGCCTTTCTGCCCCCCAGGTAGACTGCCAGACATGGTGGTATAAATTAATATGTAGTGCTGCAAAGCTAAAAAATTCCATTTAGCAAAGAAGACTGAAAGCAGCTCCCAGAGGCAGGGCTGGAACCTTCTGCTGTAGACCACTGAAATCAATGGAAAGACTTACACTGACTTCATTAATTGCTAAAATAAGGGTGGGGATGGAAGACAAAGATCTTTGGAGAACAAATTAGGGAAGCAGGTTATATTTCTCCATTAGCAGTCGAAGTTTTTCTTAGAGATAAGTAAGCATTCAGTCACAGGTTGCCTAAATAACTATTCTAAGGTATTTCTAAGTGGCTCTTTGCATATCAGTATGATTTAGCTGTTTTCAGGTATAAAATGCATCCATTGTTTTTACTTGAGCTAAAGAGGAAAGCTTAGCGTTATCATTATCATCACAAGCAATGGGAGTCATGAGTTGAAATGCAGGTGGCTAAAGTCACCTCAGATGCTCACAAGTATTTGGCCTGGCCTATGACGGCCATGTCAAAATTGTGCTACCTGGCAGAATTGAAGACAATGGGAAATGAGCAGTCCCTATAGACCTTGCTCTCTGCTGTCCTTTTTATGTTACTTGCACTATAATGCCACTGTTTTAGAAAGATCAGGAAGAAATGGAATTTAGACTAAAGGAAGCAAGATTTTAAAAAAACCAAACCCAAACAGAAGGAATAAAGACTAAAAATAGGGAATCTAGAACTCAGCTCTAATCCCAGAAATTATATGATTTCTGTTTGCAGACTAGCATTCATTATGATGAAGTCAACTACTTCTGTTGCTTAGGTCTTTTATTAATCGGTCACATGGCAGCTGTGAAAAGGCCAATGTTTTGTTTTAGCCAAAATGCATTCACAAGATCAAACTGAGTTCACTTTTTTTTAAATTCCTGTAAAGCAGCATATTATGCCTCTGATATTGAATCTTCTCCTTTTCACTCAGGCCAAATTTTCATATATTATTTTTCAAAACACCTGTTGAGTTGGGATAGAAGAAACTAAGCAACTTGCGACATCATTTTTAATTTAGAAAAATATGATGTAATCATAGAAGACTATTATAAATTGTTTCTTCATTGTAAATAATATACATACAGATAATGAATAATTGCAGGCAAAGATCAATTAAGAAAGGTTGTCTTAAATGTGACATTTTATTTGTCTCTATGATTATCACTGGTCAAATGCAATTACGTACTTGTCAAATTGCAGCTCTGGAAAGATGAGTTAAATGTCACTGTAAATTGCAGGTTTTAAAAAAAGTAAGTAATATATATTTCTTGACTATTTTTAGGGTTGGGTTTTTTTGTCTGATGATACAACCAGAGCATAAAGCAATCAGAGCTGACTCAAAACACACTCAAAATATGCATATAATTTTACTAAGCCTTGGACCTAACTGTAGGAGCAGAAATGTCTTAGCATAGTTGGCAGTCTTAAGTAGATGCAATGCCACAGCAAAAATACTACTGCTTCTGACAAATGGGCAAAGTGTTGTCAAATAACTTCACTGAGTGCTCCTAGTAACTATGAGAGCTCCATCACAGGCAGACGAAATCTGGGATCTAACTGTTAATATCTATATTAACAGAGGCTAAGACACAGGATGGCTTCTTGCATGAGTAAATGATCAGCGAAGTAGGAATTTGGGCCTTTTAAAAAACATCTTTCTTTGTGACAATCTAGTTAGATTGTTGCAAGAAGGATATTTTTAATTTCTGATTATGCACTGATACTAGGTCTCAGTGTAATGATCTGCTACTGAATTTCACTTCCAAAGTACAGTAGGTAGGTGTATATATGGGTGTGTACTAATAACTTTCCTGATTATCAGTCAGAATTTGCCAGTGATGAAAGAAAATTTTCAGACCTTTCTCATTCTTTTTATAGTGGGACAACTTCATGCAGCTTTTGGCATGCTTCACTGCTCTAAGAAACATAGCACTTCTGAATTTTCAGGTGATTTATTTTTAATTTCAACCCCCTCCTCCTTTGCCCTATGGATTTTGTGCAGTACAGCCAGAGCCAAGAGGAATGTAAAGCTGTAATTTTGTTGAAGTATTGCAGTGATGTGAACCTACTCCTCAAGAGTCCCATCCTTGGTAACATTATTTGAATTTTGCTTTAGAGAACATAGCAGGATGGGCAATATCCTGTCTTTATGAGTGTGAATGCACAAGCACGTGCTCAGAATCATCACACCACTAGATGTTAAGAAGAATATCTGTAGGCATCAGGTTTACTTGCCAGGTTGCAAGGTATCAGAGCATTTGGGAATCATTTTAGTTGACAGACTCTTTCTGACTATTTCTGGATGTGTTCCCTCACCGTTATAGATATGAGACTAAGCATCCTGCATGATCTATGAATGGAGAGCTCTTGACAAAAAAATTAGGCAATATTCCTAACAGTGAAGACCAACTCCCAACTTTTTAGCCTTTTTTTTTCCTCCCAGTTTCCCCCCCGCCCTCCACAGCTTTTCTTCATTGTGTGCTGTTGTTGGATACATCTTCTTCAGATTTATTGTACCAACAGTCAAGTTTTGAGATTCTTTTGAGGCGTGCTGGCACTGGCATTTTCAATCTGTAAAGCTGTCCTGAACACTTCAACATAAACCTCTTCTGGCAGTGCTGCGAGCAGTGCATCAGTGGTGGGTATCAGATCTGAGCTAATGCAGGTCAGATTTCATGGTGCCTGCTGATATTTATGGGGATGGAAAAAATAAAACGGATTTGCCCAGAATGTTGTAGCCTATTTGAAATGCAAGTAAAGGGGTCATGAATCTGAATCCCTCATCTATCATAGCTGCTGGAGGTAGAGTGTGGCTGGGACAAAGCCAACCCTATGCATCAGAGCTAAGCTGTGAGCTAAGGAAAAGAGGTTTAGTAAGAATGATCATTGATAGAAATCCACTGAAGTGAGTAGAAGTGTATTTGCCTACTGATATGATCCTGCTGCAAGCTTACTTTTCACCTCCTTTGACCACAAACTGTGAAGCTTCACTCTCTTTCTCCCCTTCATATCATGAAGCATCTCATGTTGAAGAGGGAACACAAATTGTACCCCACACCAAAGAAGAAAACTTGTAGAAGAAATGTCCTCCAACTTCTTTCAACCTTTTTTCTGCTGGGAAAGGTTGGCTGACAGGGATATTAGATACATCCCATTGATTATCTCACCACTAGTGTTGACATGTGAGCTGAGAAAATGAGCAGGGGTTTTTTACTTTTCTTTAAATGTTTGGATCATGACAATTTGATTTTGTGTACAGATCACTCTTTAGTAAATGTAGCCACACCTAAAATACGCTGCTTTGGTATGAGTCAGAGCTGTGTCCTGGAGCCAGAATAAACTTGCCTCAGGTCCTGATGGACCTGAATTGACAACCATCAGGCACTCACTTTATTGACATCTGTGGTAGGATAGAGAACTGCTTCTTATTTTTGCTGACTCTGTTACTTCAAATAATAAAATTTAGAACATCACAAGCACTCCTCAGTGATAAAAGGACAGTTTCTTTTGGCTCATATCCTTTGAGATGGAATGAGTTTTGAACATCAACTTGTGGTGTACAGTTTCACAAGTGCAAGTTGTGGAAGATTTCACAAAATTCTTTGCACAAATATGCATGCTTACTTTTGAATCTTAGACTTAAAACTCAGTATGGATTATTTTCAATTAGGTATCTAAGCTTTGAGAATGCTTTTTTTAAATGGGGTTAATCTGATACAGGAAAAGAGGATAACTTTTCCATCTAGATGCATAGATTGCATATGCAAACAGGAACAGAAATTGCCTACAGAGCCTTCATGCTTCAGGTGTACTGTGTGATTATTTTTATATTCAGCCATGAACACATTCTGTGATAATATTCCACTCCTTTTGTTTTACAGTATCGAATGAAGACTAAGACATTAAAAGCAGGGTGAAAGAAATGAAAAAATGTCAGTAAAAGCAGCTGATGAAAACCTTATTAAAAGCTATGCATGTCAGGCTGTGATCCTTCTGTAATGTATATGTTTGTAATAACAGCTCTGAATTCTGCAGGGACCTATAAGTAATGAAGAAAATTGGTCAAGCAAAAAAAGAAGTTATTGGAAACTTGAGTGCTGTTGAGTCCCATAATATGCAAACTGTGCATCTGCATAAAATAAACCTGTGCCCTGCTGATAGGTTTTATATTGTTCCCCTTGTATACATCAATTTGTTTGCTGGGTTGAGTTTACTCCAGTAAATGTTTTATAGTGAGAATTATGTCCCCAATTTCCATGAGTAGTCAACATTCATTGTCAATTTAATATAAATAACAAGGCAAAATGTAAAACTGAACAGGACAGAGAGTGTCTCCAAGGAGAAAGTTGCCCTCTTACCTAGAATGAAAAGCTTCTGGTGTTAATATATCGCTCCCAGCTGAGGAACAGAATAACGAGGGGAGAGAAGAGAATGATCAAAGCATTGCAGATATTCTGGGAAGCAAGCTAAAGTGTGGAATCAAGTCAAAGGACACCAATATGAAGAGTCAGGCTTTACAAAAGACAAAAAAAGAAGGAAAACAAAACCAACAAACTGTAGTGAAGGGAAACTACTTATTTGCCTGGAAAGACAGACACTAAAGAGGCAGGAATAGAGTCTGAAATGGGAAAAGAAACAAAACCTATTGACTTGGAACAAAAGTTGCACAGAAGTTGTAATGTACCAGAGTACCAAAAATTATGTGTTTGAAACCCTTACAGTAATGTGAATGAAGACTAAAAGGAAACACCTTGTGCTCAGCAAGGTTTTGAGATGGGAGAAGCATGTCTTGCCAGGAAAGCCTTAGGCTCTGTCTTGGTTTCTTTCTTGGTTCTACTCTGTCAGAAAAAGGTTGATCTGAGGGAGCTGCCTTGAGTAAACCTGATGACAGTAAGCTGGTGGAAATTATGAAGCTAGAGAAGTGAAAGCAAGTGAAAAGTTCAGTATTTCCTTGCCTATGGGAATATGGAATGGTAGAAGGCAGGAGGGAAGGGGTGATGTGGGAGAGTAGGTTAATAGATTACAAAGATGGTGGTCTGTTGGAGGAAGTAGCGTTCATTCCTTTAGATGCATTGCTTGTCATGGTGAATACAATGCCTGTCAGATGCCTGTAAATGTGGTCTTGAATTGCAGTCCTGAATTTCAGCCACGGACTTTTAGTAAATACTTTTGAAAACATGGTGTTAGAGGATCTGCCTCCACAGAACTCACTTTCCAATAAGTAGACTTTATGGGACGTACTCTGGGGGAAGATGATTTAGGTACTCAATAATCTTTCTTCTTCTGCCCTGTGGAGAAATCTTCAGACTGGCCAGCAGGCCCAGAATCAAGGAGGGTTCTAGGCTGCTGCTGGAGAGATGATGAGTACTGGAATTTCTTTTTCGTCCTGCCATCATCAATATCAGCTATTTGTTTGTTTCTCAACCCATGCAAGGTACTTCTTTAGTATTAGAGTTGAGAATTAATACATACATCCCTTTTGAAACATTAACAGGTTTTACAGAAAATGATAAATTAGCAAATCAGATCAAATTTTAATTCAGTATTAACTATAAACTTGAAATCAGACTGACATTCAAATGTAACTTAGCTTCCTATGCATCAATACATTTGGAATAGGCTGGGGATATGCACTGAAGTTTCAGCTGATCACATAAGAAGAGAGAAAGGGCTGCTCTTGTATGGGACTCGCCTTATCTGCTGTTGGCCATCTGAGGGCTGGGTGTCTAAAGCAAGCAAGTTACCTAAGATCATCTTGTGGTTACCAGAGAGACCCAGGACAGCTCCATTCCATTTATCTTATGGTATCAAAATAATCTTTGCACCTTACAGTATGAGGTGGAGTTCAAGTCTTTGTACAGCCTGAATGGTTTATGAAAGACAGGTTCACTGTGAATTCCCAGGAAAAAACAGAACTGCTTGTATGAGAGCTTTTCCTCAGGTTTGTTCAAGTATTAAGTCAAAAACTACAATCTGTTTGGCTTCAAGATGAAGAGAAGCAATATTTACACAACTATGCCCAAGTACATGACATAAAATGCAGGTATACTATTTATTTTCTGGCCTATATAAAGAAAAATGTCAAACAAAAAAAATCTATTCTTTAGAGTGACAGGCAAATTCTCAGTGTAATTCCATTTAAAATTCAAGTGTCCTCTGTTTTTAAATATTAGTTTGACAGACAACAAACAAGAAATCTTAAAGCTGGTAAATACTAAAAAGGAGAAAATGTGTCCATATCCCTGAAAACTTTGCAGCTGACTTTCAGAGTACACAGCCACTTCTGTAACTGTGGATATTACCAGCTGCATCTCCAATTTATTGAGCTGCTTTATTTTCAGATGTAGCAGTGGAATAATGTGTAAACTTATTTCTACTTGATAACATCCTTGAAAGAAATCTCCCAGAAAACACGAAAGACCATTGAAAGAAGAAACACTCTTCAAGTTACTCCAACTAAAAGAATATTGGTTTAAATATGCTGTATGCAGGCACCATTACTTGAACATAGGTTTTATTGCACAATAGAGCTGATAGCGATGATACATCTTCCCCCTAAACTTGTCACTCCTCCAGGTAGCAATACTTAAGTAGGCACAGTATGTCACATTTTATGGCTAGGAGAATGCCCAGGACACCAAGTCAATCTCTTTCCATTTGGTGTCTTGCATCAGTGAAATAAATACTGATTTAACAGCTGTCACAGACTCCACTGCACACATCACCTGAAGATATGATGTATTAAGAGATCATGCTAGGGTGGTACATCAAAATAAAGGGAACTGTTTTTTTGCAGTAGGCTGGACACAGTGGGCAAGTAGAGTATGCTTCACAAAATAGCATTAATTGGTTTGTCCATAAAGGACAAGAATAAATAAAAGCCATTAAGTTTCATCTGTGTGTAGTATCAGGGTACATGCCACAATTGTAAACTGTGAAAATTAAGTCTTCTTTCCTTTATTTATTCTACTTGTCTCAGGGTTAATCAGCTGTAGCACCAAACTAACTCCTTTCAGTCTTGCACAACAGCCTATAATATATCACAGAATTAGGTTCACAGGTGGCTTGTTGTCAGTGAGGCAAGAAGTTCAGCTTAAGAAAGTATAACATAGAGGTTTATTTTGTATTCCCTTAACAACTGTATAGTATGCAGAAACATGCAAATAGTTGAGTTCAAATGGCTGTTAACATTCTTCTTGAGTACTGATATAATAAGGAAGTAATGCCATAAAAGTTCACAGTAAAAAGGTACATTACATTCTCTTGGTAGTAGAGTCTTAATTTGTTAGCCACAAAGGCACTGGGATGGGAGGCTAGAGTACAGTTTAAATGGATACCAATGCACGTACAGCCAAAGGAAAAGTACACATTAAAATAATGATTTCCAAATTTTTTTTTTTTTTTTTGACAAACAGAGCATGCTCAGCCTGAACCACGTTCTTACAACCCATGATGCACAGTATCAGGTGAACACATAGTTTAATGTTTTCCAGCACACCAGTTAGAGATGATTGGCCAGGCTGACACATACATCAGTTTTCCCTGAAACAGAATTTGGGAATGAATACCTAAAAATACCTACTCTTCTATTAGCCTGGTTTTTGTCTATAGCCCTTGTCAAACTCTTCTTTTAAATTTGAGATAATTCTTGATGAACTTTAATTTTTAATGAATTTTAATTTTTTTTTTCCTCTGTAAGCATTTATAATCCATGTTTCCCTTCACCCAGGATGGGAGAGGGCCCATCATCTGTACCAAGAAGAGAAGAAATAAGAAGAAACTGAGCGCCAAATTAAACTGAAACTAAGCAGGTGCAGTTTCACTGAAGTAAAGAGTGAAACCTGCCGTCGCATTTATTTAGCCAATATAGCTCAGTTAAAGCTTAATGCAAGAGCCTGCATAGCTATATGATTGGGCAAAGTTACCCATCCATGGTATGTCATCTCAGGCATGAAGCCCTATGACAACCTGTGCCTACTCAATGGCTGTTTCATCCTCCTGTCTGCTAATAATATTTCCATATAGTATTGGTTTATTCCCATTTCCAGTCCCAAATTCCTACCTCTTTTCTACTGTCCTGATGTTACAGTTCCCCTGTACCAATTTATCCTATTTTTTTTCTCTTCTGCTCTTACCCTCTACTCTACTTCCAGCAGACATTGCTGTGTTGAATCTTGCTTGTTTGTCTGGGGAGCAGAGGATGAAGAGCCTTAATTCAGTGGTGTCATATCTGAGATCTGCGAAGGCGGTCTGGGATTAGTGATCTTAAGGTGAAATGTGTAGTGGCACAAATGCAAGAACTTTGATGCTCTCTTCACCATATGTCTGTAAATATCTATAGTGTGTGCTGCTTTGACTTAAAATATTTTTGAAAGTTAAATCTTCAATTTTCAGTTCCAAAAATTGTAACAACTGGCAACAGATATCGAAAAGTGGCCTCAAAAGAATAAATGTGCTTTGACATATTTCTTTGTTCTTTTAAAGTAAATGAAACAATTAGTCCAAATGAAGCACTTCATCACTGAAACCCAGAGGAATTTCTTGGCTGCTGACAGATTATGAATAATAATAAAAGAAGAGAGTGCAGAAAGGAAGGAGGGGTCATGAGAGTAGATAATCTATGGGTGACGAACAAAAGCCAATTTCAAGGACTCTTGAGCTGGGTTAACTTCTGCTGAAATGTTCAGTTTCTGTTTCGAAGTGTTCAGTAAGCCAAAAGTGTTACAGTGGATTGTATAAGCTTCTGCAAAGTGCTCTGTGCACTCATTTTATTTCCATCTTAAATAACTGATTATCCTCCAGTTTCATGTAAAACACTGTCAGTGGAGATCTTTATTTCTATTAGTAGAAATCATGTTCACTTGCAAATGTAGCTTGAATCGCATAAGGACAAGCTGAGCTTTCTACTTTTCTGCTTTCTGTTAAACCCTATTTTATTTTGCAATTGTCTTGCCCATCTCCACCACATTTTTCTGTTTGCTTACCTTTCTATCCTGTCTGTCTGCAGTTGCTTAGGGCACAGGCTCTGTCATTGTTGCTGTAGGTCATGCTCACTTTATCTGAAGTCTTTCACTGAACAGGGCCTTCATTCCTGAGGGATGTGACAAGGCACTACATTAACATACAAGCCATGTATATGTGCACGTGTTTGTGTATTGAAATCAGTCAGGATCTATGTGAAATCTCAGTATTATCTGATGGCACTTACACTCTTCTCACCACGGAAGAAAAATGTCTGCCTTTAAAATCCAGGGATTCATGGACGTGTTGAGGTAGCTGTTCAGCTTCAGAAGTGAACAATATTTTAAGTAAAATCTTTATCTTGTAGAAGAAGATGCTGAAATACAATTAAGTGGCTTTGCATCCAGAACATTTCATGAAGAACGGAACAGAAGTACCAATGTGGTCCTTCAACAATTTCTATTTCCTATTTTAGAAGTCTATACATTTTACGCAAGCTCTTAAATCAGGTATAGTTTGATGAGATGCGGTTATCACGGATTAAAAATTCATCTGAAAACAAAAGAGCAGATCTATTTTGCTACCATGCACCTCATGTAGTGGACATAAAACACAATTCTTCATTCTTTCTACACACTCTAAAACTGTGTCCTTGGTGCTTAAGACTTAAACAGGGCCGCACAAGAAAGCACCATGGTTTGACATACAGGAAAGGGGGAAAGAGAGTGTACTACTGTTCAGCTGTATTTTTGTCCATCCTTATGAGCTGATTTTGGTTTGCACAGATCAGGGGGAGTCTCAGGACAGTGTCTACACTTGTCACTAGTTTGTATTTTAGGGGATAGTTGTGTGGCTGAGTAGCACAATAATGCGGTTTGTAGACTCAGTTACTCTGCCGCTGAGCATGCCCAAATGGTTTCGAACCTGCTCACAGAAATAGGTCAGACTATGCCAGAAAGTCCCAATATTTCAAAGATACAAGTGTGTTGGTTTACTGTAAAGCTCCCTAAGGTTATTTTGTTACCTATTACAAAATTATATCCTAGGTAATGCTGTGTGAAGTGTCCCTAAGATCTGCTACACCCGTCACCCATCAGATGCTGCAGGCCAAAACCACTGCTTTTGTAACTCCATTGACTTCAGAAGTTTGCAGGAGGGAAGAGTGGTCCATTTTAACTAACTATAATACACTGTTCTTTGCAACTTCCCAGGTGTATAATTCTTATAGCCTTCTTTCATAGAGTAAAGGAGATTAATTTTAGAAACAGTAGATTTTACAGATCCCAGGATATTTGCCCTAACCATTATTTTGCTTTGAGTAAGTAGGCTCTCTGGCTTACTTTCACTTTTGGGGAATTATATCACAGACATATTAACAGCTATACCCCAGTTAAAGTGTGTACCACTAGGGATTGTCTTCAAGCCTAGTAAGTTTGCTATTATTTCCTATCTTAAAATCTGTGCTAAGTAATAAAAATTTAAAAAAAAAAAAAAAAAAAAAGGTTGAGGTCACACTGCAGCTGCAGTCTCTTTGAGAATTCAGAAGGAAAACACAAGCTAATCTATACAAAAATAACACCTGAAAAAGACACTTGAATAATCTTGGACATAAAAGAAAATGTTAAAAGCCCCACAGTCTCAGCAGCTTTAATAATATCTTAGAGTTGTAATCACCTTTCCTGGTGATGGGCAAACAGAAGGATGTTTTGTTGGAACCTGGTCCTGTTCTGGGAAGTCCATAAATCCATTTTTAGTTATATGCATATGATTAAGTCCTATTCCTGTCATGGCCAGTTCAAAGTGTCCTGTTGCCTTATCTCCTTGAAGGGTGAATCCCTTGTAAGACCTTGTATCTTAATTCCTACAAAGAGCCACGAGGTATAACATATTCTCAGGGGCAGGAAACGACTGTTGATTACTGCCTTGTGGCTTTTACTAGCCAGTTAATCCTAATGTGTGTGACTGGAAGCTCGTTTCTCTTATGCTTCCCTGGACATCCTCACCAGATGGCCTACACAATTCTGTAAACTATATCATTCTTGCTTTTAAGACAACTTAGCTCGTGAACACTCAGGAAATCTGTGATGTTGCAAGTAACCAGGTGGTCCCATAATTAATTATAATTGAGCTGATCGGTATTTTAATTTTTAATAATTGACAATAGACTTTCTTTTTAAAGTAGGATCCCCATCAATGCCAATGATTTTAAAATGATGAAGATATTTCCGCAATTCTTAAAGTTAAAAAAATTATTTGTGCAATTATTATATGTATTTTTCCTGTGTTCACATTTTTCTCCTTTATAGCCATCTAGCTAATTTTGAAAATTGATTTCCCCTGAGCTAAAATGGGAGGGAAAGGAAACAGGCAAAAAGGGGGAAAGAAATGGAAATCTGTAAGTGAAAGATTTCTTTTAAAGTGCTAAAGCAAAAAGGTGAAAGACTTGATAATGGGGAAAGAAAACTTGAAATAAAATTAATCACAAGCAGGAGAAACGGTGTGGAAATCATTAATGAAATTGCTTTCCAGCTTTTCTACCATTTTGTCTCAGCAAGTCAGAATACCAAATTGTCAGCATAGTTCCAAGATGGACATTTTAGTGTCTCTTTCACAATTCCATTTCAGGGCTATGGAAGAGAGGTTCCAATTGGTATTTAATTCTTAGACTTACAAATGTGCCTTTTCCCAATAAATAGAGAATCAGTGATGCACTTTATTGTTTTTTCAGCTTTCTCAGCAGGAAAGATTGGCCTCTTTACATTGGAAGACCTCTGTCTGTGGTGTATGCATTTCAGAGCCTTCCCACCTGCTTTTGACAAGCTGGGTGAAACATATCAGTAAGTAACATGATTCTGACATAAAAGTAAAATTGTATGTAGTCAGGAATAATTGAATAAGTGAATTCACAGTTCAGTTTGAAAAAACCTATGACTAATAGTAATTCAGTATTAACAGATTATTAACTCAACATTTATTAATATTTATATGCTAACAGATGAAAATGTTCCACATATGAACTAGGTACTGTTCTGTTCATAATTAAATGTTTACCTGTGTAATATTTTAGCAGTAGAATAAAGAGTAGCTTTATGTTGAGTCAGGCTACTGATTGGAAGAACTATGCTGCGTTAAGACAGCCTTATTCAAACCTTCCTGCTCCCATTGGGAACACGTTATTGCATGCAAGGGCCATCCTACTACCTTCTCAGTATCAGCAAAGATAATAAGGTCAAATTATTTCATACATTGCAGAATACTTTCCATGGATGATCTTGTAATACTAAAATTTAAAAGCCCTTTAGGCAAATACTAGAAACACACACAGTTGTTTTGTCTAAATGACACCACTGATACAGTAGGAAGGAGACAACACAGGGCTATCCAAAACTGGTTACCAAGTGGAAGCTGTGGTGTGTGTCGCAATGGCAGTTAGACTGTATGTAACTGTAAGTCCATTTGACAAAATCTCTACTAACAACAGCCAAATTCAGCTAGCTTTCCTCTTAACACAGTAAAGACAGTGGAAGCCTCACAACAAGATCATGGAGTCTGTTCAAAATGCCCTTCAGATAGTATTTTGGTTCTGATCCTACAGAGACTTAACAACTTGGTTAATTTTGACCATCGCACATTATCAGAGAAGTCAGTTTTAAGCCTGCTTATTTGGCATGAAAGAAATACTTTAACAATATATGTAAATGTTTAATTTCCATACAGTCTGATCCAATTAAGTCAAATTGATATCTTTGCATTAATTAAAGAGAGGAGCCCAGCTCAGTTATTTGAGTGCTCTGTCAGAATAACTGCCCTGAAATTAGGATCAGAGGCTTTTGTTTTTCATTACGTCCTCTAAGTTATATACACTGTATCAGGTGTAAGAGATTGTTTTTGAGTCCTACCATCATTTGGAGTATTTTTTTCTCCATCTCTGCTGTTCTTGCAGCACTAAATCCTTTGGGCAATGTTCCTCACAAGAAGAGAGGGAAAAGAACAGTGCATACCAAGAAGGTAGAAAATTTTAATGCCCTGTACAGCATGATCTCCTTCTGTCTTTACTTACCTGGTTATAACAATGACAAAATTGTTGGGCTCTTCAGCTCTTGGAAAGTGCCTGTTTTTATTAGCATTAATTGCTTCCAGGGGGACTAGGCATTAGTAAAGGTAAGTCTTCGCACCATCAGGGACTAATTAGGACAAGTACAAAGGAAAGAGAAGTAGAATGAAAATTGTTCTTATTATTCTTAATCTTGCTATGTATTGTGTTCTGAGCCTAACAGAACACTTCTCTGCTTCTTGCTTGTAACATTACCTATACATTATATAGTGTTATAAACATTGTCTAACTTGGAGGACTTTTTTTCCTTTATCCATCCTTACTTTTCATGTATTTACATAAATGCTACCAATTAATGTTTGGTTTTGATGCTGCTTTCAGTGGGAAGCCATACTTGTGAAGATCAGGTATGCAGCTTAGTGTCCCATTCAAGGAACACAGCCACTGCCGAACAGCTGGAGGTTCATTTTTCCATAGTGACTTTATCTGGACACATATGGGAAGACATAAGGTATGCAGTAGCTAAGGAGGAAGTATATTATTTATTTAATTTTGCTGTTAGCTATCATCATGCTTACACATTTAGGTGGACTATACTCATTATTTGGCATTTTTGAAAGATCAGTGATAGAGGGATAAAAGAATAAGATAGTTTTAGTCTTGTAATAGGTTCATACTGTATATAGTATACTAGATATATAGTATTAGGTAAAGGTATAGATGTTTTATATTTGTATTATATATATATAAAAAAAGTGTATCTAAGATTAATAATATATTACCAATACTTTAAAAAAAAAGATACAAAATTTGATTCCTGTGTTTACTCAGGGCTTTATCTGACAACTTTATAGTGATATCCCTGCTTGCTTGATGTACTAATCTGTTATAATGTAACCAAAAGTCAAAGGAAATCAATATAAATACAAAATAGAAAAGTGTTTTTTTTCCCCAGCTGCTCAGTAACACTTCTGAGAATGAGCAGGTAAGTCAACATTTCCAAGGGTGCAGCAGCCCAGGCATGGAGTGAGTCCTTTGCCCAGATGTTCTGCAGCCACTGTAGTTCTTCAGGATAGCAGCATGAGCTAGTCAGTTTGTCTTTAGTGTTATGACAAGGTGAAATTTTTTGTTGTTGTTTCTGGATGTTAAAATTCTTAAAGGCTCATGAGTGTCAAGTTTAGTAGCCAGCTTATTTTCTCTTTGTGTAATATATAGCTTTCTAATATAAGCACTAATTAATCTCTAAAACAATGCATTTTTCAACGGTGTAGGAGTACCTCACTGCAGTCACTCTCTAGGGCATTAGAGAATAATCTATATGTAAAAAGCAGAATGTTGTGTTCACCCCTCCTTATTATGGTTCCTGATTACATGACTTGCCAATCACACACAGGATTTTCCTTAATGGAGGTAAGTTTCACTGACCACAGGACCAGCTGACATGGTAAACTGGAAAACTTGTAAGTTTAATTTATGCTTTTCTGTGTTTGTTCTAAGAAGAAACAATCTGATCAGAAAAAAAAGAAATGCAATAAAGAAAATATTTTAAATTCAAGAAAAGAATCCATTTCATCACATTAAATGTTTCCAGAAAATTATGAGCCCTGGAAGGCATTTTTGTGACCTTGTTTATTATTGTTAATATTGTAATTACTGTTTGCTACTACTATAAAATATACTTCAACTTCAAATATTGTCACATGTACACCATGTACACAAGGTAGACTGTCGTATTTAGCATCTCTTTGTGTGCAAGTGAACATACTGATAACTAGTTTCTGAGTATTTCTTTCCTCAAACAACTGTGCATCTGTTGTTTAATCTTGGCCATCTCTCCCAGTTTGCTTTTGGCATATGTTGGACTGTGTCAAAACTTTGTTATGCCATGCAAATTTACATTGTAATCCTCCCACTCTTTACCAGGCCAGTTGTAAATGAAGGAAAGTAAGCGAGGTTAGCATTTGGGTTTGATAAATCTTTGCCTTTCAGTTTACAGTGCTGTAGGTGCCTGTAAATTGATTGTAATAGTTTCTCCAGATGTTTTCCCAGATAGTCAAATTAGGTTGTCTGTACTATAATTTCCTGAGATGCCTTTTTTTCGCCTTCTTTTTTAAAAATAGGTAGGATGTTTGATCTGCTCCAGTTTTCTGGATCTTCACTTAGCTCAGAGACATGGGAAAGAGTGAACTTTCCCAGGTCACACTGTGTTCAGAGGCCAGACCAAGAATAACAGAACACATAACAGGTATCTCCTGATTGCAGATATATAACAGATACCACCTGATTCCAAATTCACATTATGCCACACTGGCCCTGGAATCTATTTGAACAGTACTAATTACTTTATACTTCCATCTCTGTCATTATTGTAGCTGCATAACCAGAGATTCTGGAGGCAGTCTATAAGCTTTGAAAAAGTCCACTAAAGTTTGAGTTAGCTCCTCAGCTGTTATCAGTGGCTTACTGGCATTGTCTGACATCATAATTCAGAAGCCCAAGGTTAGGCAAATATCGTGATCAGTTCCCACATTGAAGAAAATGCCTTTGTGCCTCTGGTGTGCAGCTACTCTTTAACCAGTCAGCCCTGTCACCCTCTCCCCAGCTATTTCAGTTCAGGAGGAGAAGGCAGGCCCAAACACAGGGAGTCGTGCTGGTGCACACAGTGAACATGAATCCCAGTAATCCCAAAGTGGCAGAAATTTGTGACCACATGAAGAAAGGACTCCAGACAGGAGGAATGAGGGAGAAGTCCAAGCTCTGAGTAAGAATAAAGAAATACGAAAGCACTGCTGTAAAGAACCAGACAAATAGCATGGGTTTTGTGAGAGACCTCAGCAATTATTCTTTTACTGGAATCATTAAACCTTTCTGTAATTAAGTGAAAAGCTTGTAATGTTCACATACCCATCTCTGTAGGAATTCCTTGAATATTTTGTTTAGCATGCAGAGGCACAGCTTAAGTTGGCCAATGGTAACAGACCATCCTTGGTTTATTTTTCACTGGGGACTTCTACACCACACAGGCTTTCTGTTTGACCTTTACATTTTCTTCAGAGGACAAGAGGTTGAAGTCTGCAGGATAACCAGAAATACCCAACATGGCACAGCTGCTCTGGAGAAAACCTAAACTGCTTTTGAGCACAAGAAGTAGTAAACATCTGGGGATCATTTGAAACTGTAGCTGCTCACTCAGTATGGAAGACATGAAAGAAGCAGTTAATGTTTCTTTTCTGGGTAGGGGATTGATCTTTATCACCACTTTCCCTAAACTGTATTAATAACAATCACCAGGGACAGGAGAAGTACGCATATTTTAAAAGGCAGCAGTAGTTGCCCCAGGTCACAGAAGTAAAGGAGGCATTTAAATCTGAGTTTTACTTGTTTTCTATCCAGAAGCATGAACCTCTTCTGTTGGAAATAATTTTTTGTGTGAAGTTTGACTGAGACTTCTAAGGATACATACAAATAAATCAAATTAACAACAACAAGAAGAAAGAAAAAAAATCCCTCCTGTAAGGCCTCCAAAATAAATCTTTCTCTACTGTACCAAAAAGAACTGTAAATTTTTTCTTTTTTTTTTTTTCCACCAGGGCTTTTAATTTTTAATTTAAGATAGAAGTATATGAGAAGGTAGTTCTTGCTTCCTAGAACATTTGATCTTCTAGTATTTTCTATACCAAGTCACTGAGGCTGCTTCCATCTATGGAGCCAACAGTCTCTAGCACCCAGAGGACTGTCCTCCAGCCACCCAACACGCATGGCTTGCTTTGTGTGGAAACCAAGTAGAGGAGTGGAGGAGAAGGGATGGTCTTCTGCAGACATACCTGGTGAGGTTGCTTGAGTCTACTGATATGAAATATCACTGTGGGAGTACTTCCTTGTACACCCACAAGACCATGTAAAATGGGACTAAGGAATCCTTGCTCATATCTGTTCTGAGTGATTCTGAATCTTCCTGTCTCAGTCCCCACTGACCAAAATAAGTGGAAAGGGATGACATTCAGTTCCCTCAGAGCTGTCCCCTTTGTTGAAATACTGCCATTACCATGGAGCAAGTTGTCTCAGGAGCTGGTCCATCTGCTGCTCAGCAGTATCTTCCTTCTGGAAGAGATAGGTCTTCTACATCATCCGTACCTCTTGGACGCTTATGATGAGGGTGGATCAGCACAGGAAGGGTCTGCCCAGAGGGCCCATGGAATTTCTGTCCATGGAGATCCTCAAAACTCAACAGGACAGTCTCTGAACAACCTGATCTAGCTTTGAAGTCAACCATGCTTTGAGCAAGGGTTTGAACTAGCTGACATCCAGCCATTCATTCCAACTTAAATTATTCTATGATTCTACTTTAAGTAGTAGAAACTGTATACCTCAGTAGCAGATCTGAGGTCAGAAGTAATGAGGAACCCTGCTGGCTGCAGAAGCCAGACCTTTGGTCAGTTACCAGCTGCTTAACTGAAATAGCCTTTTCCCCAGCCTCTGAGCTCACCAGGCTACATTCCTGCCTGTGTAATAAATAAGTTGGTTTTCTTGGGTGGAGACTTTTCAGGACCAAGTACAACTATCAGGCATTTCTGAGCTCAGAATTCACCTATGACCACTAATGCTTGACAGCCACCTGCTCTCCCATCAGTGAATCTCCAAGGATGGCAAGGTCTAGTGTCTTTCCCAAACTGGAGGAGCCATGGAAGCTAAGAGCCGTCCCTTAGAGCTCTTGCCCCAGGGAAAAGCAGTTGCTCTTCACTCCCAGCTGCTCCTGAGTGTCATCCCTCCTCTTCAGCTCTTGGAAGATGTGCAGTGTTGCTCCCCCTTTCTTCCTTCTCCTTCCACTCCCATAACATAAGATGAAGCCTTCCTAGTTCTTTCTGCCCAGAGCTACAAGACCCAAGGGAAAGAAACATGGGAATCTTTGTGTTTTTCTATGGGTGTAAATGAAAATTTGGGTTTATGCTGTTAAATTCTTGCTGAGGAAAGTGTGAGGTGCTGCTTTTGCTGATGTAGTGGAATAATGCAAGTACTAGTCTAAATTTTTAAAA
This sequence comes from Haliaeetus albicilla, assembly GCF_947461875.1. NCBI lineage: Eukaryota > Metazoa > Chordata > Aves > Accipitriformes > Accipitridae > Haliaeetus > Haliaeetus albicilla. The sequence continues at coordinate 3,661,196 of NC_091483.1, read as the reverse complement.
GTTCCTCTATCTGGAGCATGAACTAATGTATGGAGTGAATATGCCATCTCAACAATCTAACATACCCCACAGGTCTTTACGTACCTTGGGGATGTTTTCGTAGAAAAACCTTACTTTTCTTAACTTTGAGAATGTAGTAATGCACAGATATCAAAAGCAATGCAAGATATTAATGATGTAGGAGATTTTCTAAAATTTCTTTACTATTTTTAAAGGAACCTTTTCTGCACAACTATGGCAAGGCAAATTTCCAAAGCAGCATACTTGAGTCTTGCTGCTGTTACAGATATTAATGGATATTACTTGGTTGAGTCCCCCTGTGGTGCTTTGAAAGGGTACACTTGTGTGTATAATAAATTAGTTTGTTTCCTTGCTCACAGATTTTTTGAGGAGTAGAACTACAAAAGCATTCCTTCCCATAAGACAGAAGCAAGGCCCACATATCATACTTCATCCGCTCCAAATGGGATATTTCTTTGCTGCACCTGGAAAGAATGCCAGGATCCCAGCTGACAAAAATTGGATTTCAGTGAAGTCAGAGGGGAACATGAAATCACTGAAGGAACGGACCACATATAAACCCAACAGCACAAATTAAGGAAAGGTTCTTATCTGTCACAGACTAATTGGCTGGGGCCTACTGGTTCATATATCAGATCTCTCCCTGCTGTTCAGAGAATCTTGAGTAAAATAAATCTGTGCCAGAAATAATTTATACTTGTATGTCTGTATCTGTTCATAGATCACAATGTGGCCTGCTTCCTATACACCCCTTCCATTTGCAAGCATCACCACTGATTTAAAAAGGGGCTGTATGCATCTACACTAAAGTAAACAGTGTTTGTAAAGTTAGACACCACGCTCATTCATCTTTATTGGGTCACATGTCGGTAAGGGTTTTGTTAAGTGCTCTATTATTGTGAAAGTCAGTTTAATGACTGCATACTATAAAAGTTAAAGCAATTATATGTAATGCATAATGAACAATATGACTTCCAAATGTTCACATGTAATGCATGTCAGATTTCAGTTGGAAAACAAAACAAAACAAAACAAAACAAACCCCTCAAGGTTGCAGTCTGCTCTGTAGAAGAGCCACATGTTGTAACCTCAGAACCTCAAATTATCAGCTGGATTCTGTGCATGATCAGAACAGTGGAATCTATGCCATATTCTGCCCTTTATTTTCTTGAATCTGGCTGCAGTAATGATCGGATGTGCACTTCTGCCAAATGCAGTCAGTGTTTGATCCACATACAGATCACTGAATTGATCTATACGTTTTTTCTCATGGCATATCTCATTCTGATATAATTTTTGTATGGGATGTAACAAAGACAGATACACAAATAAGGAATGACATTTTCTAAAATTCATCTGTGGTTGCCCTTCTTATATTACTTTTGGTAAAATGAAAACATATATAGACACCAAAGGAGATTGAGGACCATTGCACTCTCATACTGGAAGAAGTAGCCTTTTGTGAAACATTTAACATCTAAATACTCTGGACAGATGAAAGAAGCAGATTCACACCTTTCTAGAAAGAAGAGTAGAAGTGATCAGGCATGGTTGCCAAGAACGCTTTGCCTTTGTCAGAAGAACCTCTTGAGGAGGCCAGTTACTCTTGTTCCAGTCCTTCAGTGCAGATTTCCATGTCCCACACACCTTTCCTATTTTCTGTGTACCTGCTTCTGCTGTTCTTATCCACTGATGGTGCCGCCTTTACCATACAGTGTTAATTTTTCTTTATTATTAGAACCGTAGATGTAAGTTACCATAGTAAACTGAGCTCAAGCCATTCAGGAACTGCTTACCTGTCCCTTCTGGCTCAGCTTTTCCTTCCCCAGAGGCAGTGGCACATAGGAAAGAGGTAGGGGTAAAGGCAAGGATAGCAGCTGCCTCAACTGTCAAACTCTGGTCTGTTTGTATTCATGAGTTGGCAGCCTGAAATTATACAGCAGTTCAGTCAAAGAAAAGTTCCAAATAAAGATAATTAAACATAAAAAGGACAGTGGGAAAGCCTGGCTGGACCACTCAGATGTCTCAGACTAGATTTCTCTGAATTCCTCCTTTGCAGGTGAAGCTATTTATGTGAGAAATATGGCCTCAGGCCCTGAAGTTTTGAACACTTTATCAAAATGCATTGATCATGATTTTGCTGAGGATTGCAGTATTTCTTGAAAAAATCATATGAAGGGTTTGTTTGGTTGGTTTTTTGCAGGTTTTTTTGCACCTACAGAAATATTGTAAAATTCTGTTCTGAAGCAAATCAGCTTCCTGGGAACTTTGCAACTATTCAGATTAGTTTCCTGTAAGTTGCTTAGGAGTATTCCCTTCAGAAAAATAAACCAACAATACCCAAACAAGGCATTTGAGTACCACATTTGGAAACCAAACATTTTATGTATTGAAATAAAATTTTATGTATGGAATTTTATTTAATACAACATTAATGCGATTTTAGGTAAAGCTGTCCAACCGGGCAAAGCAAATGCTTGAAAGAGTTTTTATTTTACTACTTTGCTTATACTGTGGTTGGTATAAACTGCTTTTGTTAGTTTAATAACAAGGGTGGGAAGAGGCCAAGCACTGGGAGATTAATTTAAAAACTAGCTCAGAAGAATTAGTCACAGGAGAGCAACTTCAGGGTGTCTGGCACATATCAGCATTTTATTTCATTGTAACCAAAATATTGCACATGGATTCATAAAAGACATTTGTTGGGTTTTCTTTTAAGTTTCACGGTTTGTTCTTTTAAAACCTGTGGTAGGTCAGAATTAATGGTAGCAATTTCCTTTGCTAATGACCTCAAATATACTGTTTTTAATCCCAAGTAGATGCCTTTTTAAAAAAGGGCTGGAGGCTCTTCTAGCAGTATTGAGATAAAGCATGATATGACACTTCTAAATTAATGTATCTACATTTGTATTAAAAACTGCAGTAAGCCTCAGCAGAATAATTTTTAAACTGCTGCAAAACATATTTAGTGTTCATAGGCGAAACATTATATATTTATATGGAGATAGTCTTTGTACAAAGATACTAACATCCGTCTGAATGTTGTATGTGAGATTATAAAGAAATCCAGTAATTACAGGAATGTAACAGAAACTTCATCAGGTTTTTTTAATATTTATTATCACTCATGTTTTCCTGGTTATTTTTTCTCCCTTTTGACAGAGAGGAAGAAACATCACAATCCATTCTTTTAAGTAGGATTTTGTAGTTGTATAAGCTGGTTGCTTGCTTTCTGTATTTTAAAGTGTCCAACAGGGTAGTAGATGATAGATTTGTCAATGTCCTTGGTATGAAATTCACAGGTATGTGTATAGGGGACATATCTCTCTGTGAAGCATTTGTATCCTTGGACAGCTTGAAGGCATTTTCATACTACATTTCATACTACAAAGTTATGTTACTGGAGATTACACAGTTTAAAGTAATCTGTAGAGAAGTTAGGGGTTTTTTTCATATTTTATTTTTAGTATTTAGAGCATATGATCATTATTAATTGGATTCAGACTAAGTGCCAATAAATTCCACAGGCCTATAGGCCAGAGATGTATCAAGTGACTTTGTCCTACAAAGATGAAGGAAGTAAATTACTTCTTATATTGTGCAGTTCCAGGCTGTGATTCCATAATTGTTAATACAAAGTCTTTGCTGATGCACACAGTGATGCAAATGTGATCTGGATCAGACACAGATATACAGTTGCATTACAGCTGAGTGAGTCAGTGCATTTAGTTCAATCTTTATGCCATCTTTATGCTTTTAGATATTCTCTAAAAACATGCAAACACCCCCAAAACCCCAAACCCCCAAGTCTGTGAAGTGAGTCTCTACCAGATTGGTAAGCTGTATTGCGTGGCTGCAGCAATTTTGAGCCAGTAGTAGAAGTCCATGAAGTGGAGGTTCTTGTTTGGTCCATGATTTAAGAGGGAAACAAATGCCTGGGAAGGCTACCGAATTAATGGACATCTTGTTCATCATTGTCTAGATGTAAGTGTGGACATATTTATTTATCTTCCATGATAGAGAAGACACAAAATTCTGACTACAGCTGACCTGTTACCAGCAACACTTGTGCTAGCTCAGCAGAAGGCCAAGAAACATGATTTCCAAGCTAGTAAAGAGAGACCCACTCTGATAAATATCTTATGAGAGGAGGTGCGAGTGTGCAACTGCAAACAACTTAATTCAAGCGTGCAATGTCATACATTAAAAATCAAAATAAGCATTTTTCTCTTAGTGAAAAGAGAGTCTTGGTGTGATAGGGGTACTTAGGTGATGAAAATGCTGTATTTGAAGCACTGTAGCCTCTTCTTTTTTCCCCTTCCAAATGGCAGCTTCACATTTCATCAAGGTCGCATCAACACTTCATCTTTCTAAGAAAGATTAATAGTGTGCCGTAAAGTTTCCCGTGTGTCTGTATCTATCTGAGGAGTCTTTAAAACCTTATCTTCTCAGCAGGACTTTTTTTTTTTTTTTTTAACCCAACAAAAACAACAGTAGGGGTTTGCCCCAGTGACCTCATCCAGTCTCTTTCTGGAGTCATAGCAGCTTGTTTTCTGAGTGGATGTAGCACCGCACTTCAGAGGTGGCTGCCTTTTAATTAGTTTGATACTGTTTGTGAAGGGAAGACCTAGATAAAGGTAAGGTATTCAGTGAGTTTTTTCAAAAGAAATGACTAATAATCAAACTCTTTGCTTATTGAAGCCAGTCACAGGCTTTAAGAGGACCTGAGGCAGGGCACCAGTGAATATTTATGAAAAATCCATCCCTGCACTGTTGGGTTAATTTGGGATAAACAGAAATCAAATGCATCTTCCTTTGTTTACCTCTTAATTTCTTCCATAGGGTTTTCTAGTTACTGGCTGAAAAGAAACAATTCATCTCTCCATTTTCTAAGTATAGTATTGTCAATGGACTCTTCCCTTGCTGTAGATGTTGACACAGGGAAATACTGTTTCTACTTTATATCTATAGCATTTTTGTTTCTGGCATTTGCACAAAGACTGGCTGTGTTTATTTTTCAGGTACTGTTTACATAGTTCCTGTGGAACTTGGTTTAATGATACTCCTTTTGATTCATCTGCAGAACAAAACATCTTTTTATGGGTTTGTACAAAAGACTTGAAATGGTTGAAAAATGAAAGGCCATTTAAATGCATTTCTCTACCTTCCTTTCGCCAGTGTAATTTTTCTGAATCACCTTTGTAAAGGAGTGGCAAAATTTGTCATGCATTTCTAGATAGCTCAACACATGCAGGTTTTTACTTAAATACATTTGCTGTCAGAAGTTTTGTGCAAGTGCCATCCAGGGGCAGCCTGTTTTAAGACAGAAGCTTTCCAATGCAGGCAAAGTACTACGGCAGTGCCTACAGGGAAGTCATGTCTCTTGAGAGCGCAGCTCTGATTTTAGAAGTTTATTTCTTGTTCTCAAGCACAGCACTTTTCCCACCCTATCATATAATTTCAAAGCATCCTTTGAACAAAAAACCTACATGCAGAACTAGTGTTTTGGAGTTTTTTAATTTATATTTTTATTAGGCTCCTTATTACTGATGAGGGCGTGATCATAATCCTGGAAGCTGTACTACTCTTCATTTGCCAAGACCCAGCTAATGTTTGTTTGTGTCCCACAAAGGCCCACAGACTCACAGCACACAAACAGATACAGCAAAGCAGGGACCAAGCAGAACTGCATCAAAGGCCTTTTTGTGAAAATATGGACAATGCTATAAAACTAACCTTGTGTTAACCTACCAAAGAACAGAGGACAAGAATTCTGAATGCCAAAATATAGAGATGTGTGAAAGGGAAAACTTATACAAAAGTAGGCAGACTGAATAAAACGATTTATCTTTAAGCCACACAAGTCATGGTAATTAAATTAGGTCAGGCTGGCTATAAAGCTACAAAAAGCAGGCTGTAACTAATTTAGAAAGAGACAGAGAAGACCTGAAAAGAAAACAGATTGACAGCCCCCTATTATTTTTTATCTAATCAAGGCAACAAAACTTAAGAAAGAGGAAAAGGAAAAAAAAAAAACCCAAAACAAAACACATTGATTTATCAAGATTTTCTCTCAAACCATTAGGACAGACAAAAGCACGTAGTCACATTGATATGTGACGGTTTTCACATTGTTGTTAGTGCTAACTGAGGGTTACATGCATACAGATTTTTACCCCTGAGAAAAACAGAATAACTGAATGCCTTAAAGTTCAGAAAGTGGTGGAAAGTATAACAAAGCATAAACCCAGTCTGAGCTTTATCATTACAGTATCATTTCACTGAATCATTCTGAGCAACCTTATCATCTGCTGCTATGTGACGAGAATTGCTAAAGATCTGTGAAAAGAGGACAATTAGACTTTTATTTAAAACCATTTCTTCATAAAACCCACCTGCCAGTTCATATTAAAACAACTCTTTTTGAAAATGGTTTCAAATATTTGCTTTGAATTTGAATGTGTCAGGTTGTACAGGGTATGGGAACTACGATTCTTGGAAATTAAGAAGGGAAAAATTAGGAGTTTATTTACAGGTGTGGATCCAGGCTCATTAAACAAGGTTTAAAATAATATTTCAGTTGATTTCTACAGTAGTTTTCATTCTCCAAGTGATTAGAAAAATTAGCATTCTAAGGCTGTCTGAAGGGTGAAGAGGACTGTGTGAACAAAATGGGGGAAGGGCATAGACAAAAAGCCCAGCTTGGTTTGTGTTGGTGTTTAATAGCAAACAACCCTTTCCCACCCTGCTTCTCTTTTATGCCTGTTTTAGTTTTAAGTAACTTCTAAAGGTTTTCCAGCAGCAGATGACGCTCAGCCACTACATTCATTCGAAATAAGATACGAACTTTGCCCTGTGAAGAAAATATTTGAGGTTTTCAACACAATTAAGGGGTTGCAGATTCTCTGTGAAAATGGAAATTCCCTCCCATTTCTACCAATAGGTCCCCGAGGGTGAAGTTTTGACCCCGTCAAAGTCAATGGAACCTTCACTCTCTTTCATTAACACAAGAGTCATCCCTCATACCATCTTGCAGTTGCGATAATGAAATGTGGATAGTAAAGGAGAAACTGTCTTATTGGGGTATTGCCATTAGGTAACACCTTTTCCAGACAATGAGAAAGAGAGGGAGAGACTCTGAGAGATGATCAGAAAAGATACACAAAAACGCATAAAGTCAGAAAGGGGGACCAGTCGGGAAAAGCAACTTTAAGCATTTCTCCTTGCAGAACCTGGCCCTGGGTCTGGCCTGATACCTTGAAGGTAGAGAATGAAGGAAATCATTTGAAAAGGACTAAGAGGGGAGAGTAGACTGCTCACTGCAGGAAAATGTAGTATAGAGAACATAAGCAGTCAGAGCTGGCTTGTCACTTTTTTGAAGCTGAATTGGCACCAGTAAGGAGGGTTTATTTCTTTTTGAGAGAAGAGGAAGCTCTCACCCTTCAACCTGAAGAGCATTCAAAGCTCCTCATCCATTGAAAGACAGAATTTTAGCAAGTTGCAAAACTTATTAACAGAACCTCAGAGCATTGGCCCAGAATCTGGCCCAAACACAGGCTCAGTGATTCCCAATGTTTTTGTACCAAAGGTTGTTGGCAAAACCTTCTTTTTCCCCTTCATTCCTCTCCTCCTCTGCCTGCCTCCTCATCCATCTTCTTCCTCCCCATCACTCACTGCTTCTGACTCCACACTGTTTCATGCTGCTGCCCTCTCCCCACCGCCTCCTCTTTGCACTGGCAGAGGCTCGAGGGATGGCCCTCCGGCTCTATCCCAAGCTGAGCCTGATCAAGCAGCAGAACTTAATTTCTCGAGCTCTGAGCCCCTTCTCATTGCTACTGTACAAGTGTACAAATGTTAACACTGCAAGACATTTTTTCCTCGTCTGACACTTTAAGTCACTTATGTATAAAGAATAGCTACCAGAATGGGTCACGTCGAAGGACACATAGATTTTCTCTGACTTGTGCAATATTGAATTAATACATTGTGGAGAGGTCAAGATCACAACCCTTTTCCTCCTAATTTTTTCTGCTTTGAGAACAGAACATGTTTGGGACATGCTGGAACAAGACACAGAGCAGAAACAAACCTCCTCTACCTTATGACTGAACTTTCAGTTTTGCCTTGGCACATTCTGATTTGAAATGTCTTAAAGGATGATCATAAGCTCACAAGGAAGGTAGGCTGCCATTTTCAGAAACTTATGTCTGACTTGAGATCTTACTTAAGTAATCTGTGTGCTTCATGTTTAGTGAATACAGTGGAGCTCTGAATATATCAGAAACTGTGAATGGAGATGGGCTGAGGCACCAAGATAAGAAAGAGCTGTTACCAGGTGCATAGTTGTATCGGTTTTATGTGGCAAGGTTTTGGTAGCGGGGGGGGGTTACAGGGGTGGCTCCTGTAAGAAGCTGCTGGAAGCTTCCCCTGTGTTCGAAAGAGAGCGAGCCTATACCAGCTGGCTCTAAGACGGACCCGCCGCCGGCCAAGGCCGAGCCAATCAGTGATAGTGGTAACGCCTCTGTGATAACATTTTTAAGAAGGAAAAAAAAGGTTGGGACGCGGAAAACAGCCACCGGAGAGAGAGTGAGAACATGTAAGAGAAACAAGCCTGCGGACACCAAGGTCAGTGCAGAAGGAGGGGGAGGAGATGCTCCAGGCGCCGGAGCGAAGATTCCCCTGCAGCCCGTGGTGAAGACCCTGGTGAGGCAGGCTGTCCCCCTGCAGTCCAGGGAGGTCCATGGTGGGGCAGATATCCACCTGCAGCCCGTGGAGGACCCCACGCCGGAGCAGGTGGGTTCCTGAAGGAGGCTGTGACCCCGTGGGAACCCTGCGCTGGAGCAGGTTCCTGGCAGGACCTGCGGATCTGTGGAGAGAGGAGCCCACGGAGCAGGTTTTCTGGCAGGACTTGTGACCCCGTGGGGGACCCACGCTGGAGCAGTCTGTGCCTGAAGGACTGCACACCGTGGAAAGGACCCATGCTGGAGCAGTTCGTGAAGAACTGCAGCCCGTGGGAATGGCCCACGTTGGAGAAAGTTCGTGGAGGACTGTCTCCCGTGGGTGGGACCCCACGTTGGAGCAGGGGAAGAGTGTGACGAGCCCTCGCCCTGAGGAGGTGAAGCGGCAGAAAATAACATGTGATGACCGTAAACCCCATCCCTGTCCCCCTTGTGCCGCTGGGGGGGCTTGGTGGAGAAATCCGGGAGTGAAGTTGTGCCCGGGAAGAAGGGAGGGGTGGAGGGAAGGTGTTCTGAGATTTCGTTTTATTTCTCATTTACCTTACTCTGGCTGATTTGTAATAAAAAGTGAGCTAATTTTCCCTAAGCTGAGTCTGTTTTGCCCGTGATGGTAATTAGTGAATGATCTCTCCTGTCCTTATCTCGACCCGCAAGCTTTTTGTTATATTTTTCTCTCCCCTGTCCAGCTGAGGATGGGGGAGTGATAGAACGGCTTTGGTGGGCGCCTGGCGTCCAGCCAGGGTTAACCCATCACAGTCTTTTTGGTGGAGAATGCGGGCAATGTGAGGAATTTGAGATAAGGATAGTAATTGAGAGAGGTGACGGGCAAAACATGGACTGAACGCAGCTAGAGAGTTAAGAGCTGCTTGATGAGTGGGGAAATTTTATTGTTGTAATTGTGGTGAAGGGACAAGGGGTGGAATGTGTGTAAATTGTCCACTTTTTGTCGGTTTTGTGATGATATTATTTTGATTTTGGTGTGGGGAATTCTTTTTGTTAATGTGAGTGAAGATTTTGTGTGATGAATGTAGATTTTAATGATATTTCTTAAAAATGTGATACACAGAGGCGAGGGGTGGAATGTATCGGTTTTATGTGGCAAGGTTTTGGTAGCGGGGGGGGGTTACAGGGGTGGCTCCTGTAAGAAGCTGCTGGAAGCTTCCCCTGTGTTCGAAAGAGAGCGAGCCTATACCAGCTGGCTCTAAGACGGACCCGCCGCCGGCCAAGGCCGAGCCAATCAGTGATAGTGGTAACGCCTCTGTGATAACATTTTTAAGAAGGAAAAAAAAGGTTGGGACGCGGAAAACAGCCACCGGAGAGAGAGTGAGAACATGTAAGAGAAACAAGCCTGCGGACACCAAGGTCAGTGCAGAAGGAGGGGGAGGAGATGCTCCAGGCGCCGGAGCGAAGATTCCCCTGCAGCCCGTGGTGAAGACCCTGGTGAGGCAGGCTGTCCCCCTGCAGTCCAGGGAGGTCCATGGTGGGGCAGATATCCACCTGCAGCCCGTGGAGGACCCCACGCCGGAGCAGGTGGGTTCCTGAAGGAGGCTGTGACCCCGTGGGAACCCTGCGCTGGAGCAGGTTCCTGGCAGGACCTGCGGATCTGTGGAGAGAGGAGCCCACGGAGCAGGTTTTCTGGCAGGACTTGTGACCCCGTGGGGGACCCACGCTGGAGCAGTCTGTGCCTGAAGGACTGCACACCGTGGAAAGGACCCATGCTGGAGCAGTTCGTGAAGAACTGCAGCCCGTGGGAATGGCCCACGTTGGAGAAAGTTCGTGGAGGACTGTCTCCCGTGGGTGGGACCCCACGTTGGAGCAGGGGAAGAGTGTGACGAGCCCTCGCCCTGAGGAGGTGAAGCGGCAGAAAATAACATGTGATGACCGTAAACCCCATCCCTGTCCCCCTTGTGCCGCTGGGGGGGCTTGGTGGAGAAATCCGGGAGTGAAGTTGTGCCCGGGAAGAAGGGAGGGGTGGAGGGAAGGTGTTCTGAGATTTCGTTTTATTTCTCATTTACCTTACTCTGGCTGATTTGTAATAAAAAGTGAGCTAATTTTCCCTAAGCTGAGTCTGTTTTGCCCGTGATGGTAATTAGTGAATGATCTCTCCTGTCCTTATCTCGACCCGCAAGCTTTTTGTTATATTTTTCTCTCCCCTGTCCAGCTGAGGATGGGGGAGTGATAGAACGGCTTTGGTGGGCGCCTGGCGTCCAGCCAGGGTTAACCCATCACAATAGTTCTCCTAAAAATTACTAACCAGAGAGTAATATAGAACCAGATTTTTAAAGATAGACCACGGAACCAGGTCTGAACTCCAAGATTTCAGTATAGCAATTTACTGCTCTGTGTAGTGTTCACATGTAGCCAATATGAGCCAAGGGACTGAATTAAGCCTGCAGAGTTTTGACAGATTGGCTGTTACTTCATTTTTATTGCTTATAGGTAAAGGGGGACCTGCCAACCTACTATAGATTCTGGATCTACGGGATTTGGACTATAATATCTTATGTTTTATTGTGTTTCTTTAAAAAGACCCCTCCTATTTAACTAGAAGCTGTAGTTTCTATTATTTTTTCTATTTCATACTTAAGATAAATTAGAGATGGCAGAGAGCAGTGGAAGAGCAACAGCCTTTAGAAGCACTCTTCAAAATTAGAGTTTGTGAAATACTTTCCAAACATCTGCATGAACAGTGCTACATCAACCTTCCAGGCAACTGGTTAAAAACAGCATCCTTTAATCTAAACCATGTTCTTTGGGATTTCTTAATGTAATTAATTCTTAATCTTCTTTTTATACTTTGCCAGTGAGAAACTGACTAGTGGTCGTTACCTCTGAGTCCTTTCCACTAACTGTTTCTTTCAGTTTTGGCACAATGCTGTACGTTTTCATTGCATGGGATCGCCTCAAACAAAGGAAAATTATGAAACTGTCAGACCAGATTTCATATATTACAGTTGGCACTGCACTCACTAGACCTGGTACACAGTGAATTTTGAAAGCCTCTGATCTTTTATAACCATTTCCAGTCTTATACATACATTTTAAAGTTCCTCATCTGCAGTCACTGGGAATATGATTATTAAAGCTGAGGTAATTTGGATATTTTCTCTCTGTAAAGATACAGAGTGATCCATTACACTATAAACCATTCTCAATGTTTCATTATCCTTTCTGCTACATTTCTTATTGTTTTATTAAGACTCTGAATTTATTCCTTTAACTTTTTTTTTCTTCCTGCTAGGGATATATAATGCTTTAGAACTTAAATCAAGGTGCTTAGATGTAAGAATAGATTAATCCAGTTATATTTTCAGCACCTTTGGTTTTTAAATCAGATTCATGCTTCCTTTTATTATGTTTTTCGCTTTCGTATTTTCTAAAAAACGTCCTTTTATCTCTATGCATCTTTGATTTAGTAGATTTACATGCTTATATAAATGGCAAATGTTCAAAACTATTTCAACAAAAAAGGGTATTACAGTTTTCTATATCTCTGATAGACAAGGTAGGATAAAATCAGTGGGTTTTGTTACTGCTCTCCTAGAAAGGCAGAGTTAAGGTTACTCAGGTATTGGTCAGAAAGTGTGCCTATGGGGATGAACATTGAGAATGGGTTCAGAGTGGTGAGCTCCTCCTAGGTCTTATGATACCATAAAATAGAGACATCAATCTTTTTTTCTCTTCCTAGACTCGTGTGTCAATCTGAAAGCCTAATGATCATGCATTAGCACCTCAATTATTAACCATCTTGTGGGCTGGGATGAGTGTGATTTTTCTGCAGTATTGTGTTCCTCCTCAGTTCAGGGAAATCAACCAAACTGAAGATACATTGACCTTTTGAGACTTAAATGGAAGAGAAGATTCCTTGACAGAAAGTCCTTTAAGTGTGTTTATACAGTGATTCCCTTGGCCAACTCAATGGGCCACACAAAGGATTTCCAGAGCTAAAAGCATGAGCCTTGATAACTACGATCTAAATTAAATTAAAAGGCTAAGCTTGCTGGAGAACACTGACAGAAATCCCATGTTATTTGTGGGATCGTAACTCAGCAGTTGCTTCAGAGATCAATCACACATGACTTCTTTAGGAAAGAAGAATAAGTTTTCTGGAACAATTGGCTGAGATGACACATTATTCAGATGTCTTTTCTGAATGCAAACAAAACAAAACCATACTATCTTTAATGCTTGCATTATATACAACTTGCATCCACTTCTGTATCCCCTCCCTCCTTTCTTTCACTCACATAAGCACTTAAATTTAAAAGGGGGAGTTGTTTCGTAAATCTCTGTCAAACTTCTGATTGTACTTCCCTTCTTACTTGTACAGCTCATGGACAAGTCAGAGCAGAGTAATTGCGTTCCTTTGTTATGAATACAGTAGACTTTTTGATTGCAGCTGCCACTATTTCCAAAACCATTTCTTACTAGCCTTTTCATCCTGTCTAGGAGATTAGTAACTTTCTTGGATTATTTTTATCCTTTCTGTTTTTCAATTCCTTTCCGTTTTTCTTGGCCATCTACTTAGCCATGTAGCCTACTATTCAAGTTCCATCTGCTTTGCTTAGCTCAGATGAAAGTCCTTCCTTGTCTACGTACCAAATGTTGGTCTCCTGCCCCAGTGTTTCTTTTGACTGATTCTGTTATCAGTTCCATATCCTGATCTTCTGAAATGTCAGGTAGTATATTCAGATAGCATGTAGTATTTCAATGTAGCTACTTTCAGTTATGTTTATCACTTCATACATCATCCTGAATTGATGGCACTGAATCTGTCATCTTGCTTAGTGAAGAGCTCTGCATGAGGCGTGAGTAGTTTCGTTCACTTCTTGTCTTCAGCACAATAAGCTTTCCTACCTCTATTCACTGTTCTGTTTTTTAATCAGATGCCTGTTGCTTTTCTACATTTTGAAATACCACTGTATGTCAGTGAGAGTAAGTTGGTGTTATTCTTGCAAGGTAAAGAGCGTCTCCAACCCAATGGTATACCAAGAGTATGGCTGGGTTGAGCTGAGACATGTTGGAAACAAGTAATTCCCAAGCCATCAGGGAACAAATCCTTGTGGATTCTTCTCTTAGCTGAGAGTCTCTTTCTTATTTCAGAGAAGTTCTAAATCTAGCTCAGCTATTTTTTTCCTGCACTGGGAAGATATGTGTAATATCTCTGAGAGAAGGACATTAAAACTTTTTTCCTTAATGAGGTTTGTGGATAATATTGCCTCTGCTGGTCTTAACAACAAGCATAAAGAGGCTATTGCCTAAAGAAGCTCTTCAATTCATTAGCTAGTTTTATCTTTCTTTCAAAGAAGAAAAAAAAATCTGACTGATATGCCCATCTAACACTCTCTGAAAAAAGAAACAATTCTTCAGCCAGACCATTCCCATCGCTAACAACAAAACCAAACAAAGAGAACTCATGCATTAACTTTTTTGGTTCTCAAAGAAGAAAGCCTATAATCTAACAAAGAAATGTTTCAGATTTAGAAAATGTGATAGATTTTGCTTTTGGAGGCAAATATCAGAGCACTAAAGGAAGGACAGTGCACAGAAGTGAATGAGAAATACGGCAAGGTTATCAGTGAGTGTAACGTGGAGGAAAGTAGTCTTTAATGTTAAAAAGGAAAGTGTTTTAGGGGAGGGTTCCTGTGTTTAACAGAACCCTAAGCTTTGCTCTAAGTGGTATGTGCAGAAAATCTGTGAGGTTTGCTCGGAGTGGTTCACCTTGTAACCAGACACATTAGGGAAGCTGCTATACAGCACCAAATTCAGTATGGAGATTATTACACCACTTAACCTTATCGTCAGGTCAGGCCCTCCTAGATCCATTAACTGTCATTTTGTTTCCTCCCACTTTCAAAAGCCCTTCAGATGGTCTGAAAATAAAGGGCCTGTTTTACTTCAAATCATTTGGCGTGGATGTAGCTTTGATCTCCCAACCTTTAGCAAAGCAGGGCAGCACAAGAGCATTGCAGCATTGCTGTGGTATAGCATAAGCAACCCTGTATGATGCTGGTAACCCCAGCATCCGAGACACCATTTCCTATTATCAGGACTTTCGTTGTGTTATTAGCTGGTAAGAGTCAATAATTTCAAATCCTAGAGATAAGTAAGATTCTCACAAAATGGTAAGTGAACTTTATTCTATTTCATTTTTTTAACATTTCCTGAAAGTGCTCCACCACAACTTAGGAAAAGAAGAAGGGAAACATTCACTCACCCAAAGGAAAAGAAAGGTGACTTGTATTGGGCTGAACAACAAAGCAAAGGAGGACACGTGGCCAGCACACATTGCACTCCACCTGTTCTCAGCTGGAGGATGGTTCTCTGGAGGCTGGCATAGATTTGAGTCTCCTGATGGTGTTTTACTTTACCCCGGGATTGTCATACAGAATTTTAAATTTGGCTTTAGGTAAATAACCTTAATCATAGCTCCCCTAGAAATATAATGGAACCAAGGGGACTTGCTTAACCTAGAGGAGTGAAGAGCTTTTAATTTGTAAATACATATGAAGCATTTATATTGAAGACAGTATAGCATGTGCAGTACAATAACAGGATGACTTATCATCTTATTAACCAAATTAATTGATCAGCCTTTCTTAAGTGAACAGTGAAAGGAAAAAAAGCTTTTGTTTAAATAAAATATTGGTTTACTTTGCTATGATCGTTTAAGACATATTATTGCTAGAGGTGGTCTTTAATACTAGTCTTGTGGTATCCTTAAGCCGTAACTCTTGGGACCACCTTGTTCCTTATACCTCTTCCTCTGAGCAGGAATCTTGCAGCAGAGCACAGTTCAGCACTACATGCTCCATTAAAGGAGCTTATATAGCATCCTACAGGCCTATAGGTCCAGTGGGAACCTTTGGCAGACACAAAAATACTTTAGAAGACTGTGGGAATGCTGATGACCTGAGAATGATTTGTAATATTGCATTAGAAAAATAAATACCTGTATAATATGGCAGAATCTGTCAGGATAGGTAAAACAAAGATTTGCCAGTAACTATGCTGTGCAGCTTTCCAAACTACTGAACCTGTTGGTTACCCTAGGCCTCTATTTCCTCCAAATCCTCATAAAAATTTATTGCAGATAGGTACTAAGAAACTAAGGAAAATCCTTCACTGTTCTAACAGCATCTCTGCCTTATGATAGTCTTGCAGTAACTTTTTTTTTTCCTCCCCCAGCAGGAGAGGTTTTCTCCAGCCCAACATGGTTTAATCCTCTCTTACAAATGGCAAAGAAAAAAATTTATTGGCCTATCTGGGATAGCCAAGGGATGAAGTACCAAAAAGCTGCATATGAACAAGAGAGACTTAAATCATACTTGCAGTCGCAGGCACAGTTTCAGCTGCTGTGCGAAGAGCCCTGACACTATTCTCAGCCCAGGTATTATTTTGCTCTGGGGGCTGATGGTAACTAACTGCCCAATATATCAGCACAAGACAGTTTTGTGTAATTTGGCTTCTCTTCTGCTATGTATTCATCAATACATCAGGAGCAAAAAAAGCCCAACTGAAAGCAAACCTGGGCGACAGTGTGATTTGGAGCTGACTGAAGGCTGGAGTAATGGGGCAGCATACTGGCATGCTGGGGACCAGGACTTGGCATGTGCTGCGTCCTTTTGTACTGCTCGCTGAGCAGAAAGGCATGACAGATCCAGCTTCGAGATCCAGCTGGACATGCTGTACCGATAAATCTCCTCTCACACTGGCGAACCTCAGCATAGTACAGACCTGGCACTGGTGGCTGTACACTTGTACACCATTCATTTGTATCATCCCGAATGCAATGGGTTTACAATTAGATACTGGGAGTTGTGGGCTGCAGTCACCCACCATCCACGGGAAGTCTGCCTGTCCCACCCTGCCGGCAGGCCCTGTGGCTGGCAGGAGCTCCGGCTGCCCCCGGGCTGTGCCGACCTGGAGCAGCAGCCGAGCAGAGCCCTGAGCTGAGGCAGTGCCTGCAGCAGCTCCAGGGGCTGGGGGGAACAAAAAGTGGTGGTGAGTCTCCTGTGCTCTTCTGCGCCCATGTGTGATGGCCAGGCTCTACATAGACAGCCATGGCTGTGTATAAAATACAGCACCGCTTATTTCTGAGCAGTACACAAGCAACCCAGGCTCTCTAGAGGAAAATAGTTAAGCCATGTATTATCCGATGACGTGAAGGCAGTAGTTTGAAGAGATGTGGTCCCAAAGCCCTGACGTGTCCCTTTGACCCTGACACAAGTACCTGCCTACTTTTAAGCTTAAAGCTGACCAGTCTAAACCTTACTGACTTCAAAGCCCTGCTCCAAAGATTCAGGATGTGCACCTGAGTAGTTTATTTGCAGAACCATGCTCTTGCCTAGCCAGATATTTGAAAACAGATCGGCTGTCATCACAGAGGTAGGCGTTAAAGATTGACGGTAAATTAGTCTAGGATGAAACTGTTTTCTTTTCCCAGAGGAAAATCTGCTGTATCTAGATTTACAGGTTACTAATGTAGTATAAGCATTTACTAAAATGCGTCTCTGTGCACACACTTGTTCCAAAAAATGAACTTTATCTATTTTTCCTGCCACTTGCAGTAATGTGCTAGTGAATCTACCAGGGAATTTCTTTCTGTGGAATTTGGGATCTTACTCCTAAACCAGTAAAGTCTGAGAACTGAAAGCTGCATTTGCTGGAAATGTCAGGAATTGGGATGTGGAATTCAGGACAAGTGGAATTACAAATACCAGTAAGAGACATCTGTTCAAGCTGTCTTAATTTTTTTCAAATACTTATTGGTATGGCTTGTCTGATCACATATATCACATTTATTTCATTGATAACAACTGTTCTTTGTCATGAAACTTATATGAAATTTAGGATTATCCTGTATATTGTTGTTAGTGCTTTTTTAAAAAAAGAATTATTAAGCACTGAGAAATCCAAAATAGAAAAGAGGACTTTTTAAACATGAAAAAAAGGTGACAAGCATGTACAAGCATTTTGAGAACTGATTGGCATTCCGTAATGAATAGCATGAGAATAAATTATAGCAAACCAAAATCTTATTAAAGGATATTGAAAAGCATAAAATCTCCTTATTAAAAGCAGGCAATTGGACAAGTGCAAGAGTTAGCCACGTATCTGATTCCGTTATACATGCCCTGAATCTAGATTGAATGTGTAGAGATGTGTTAGTATGATTTTAATATTAGAACTATTTTCATTCGTTAAGAGGTTACAGATACAAAGAGATAATCTCTTCTCTCATAAGAGAATACTTTTTGCCATATTACTAAGGCTACAGATCTAAATAAGTTTTACATTGACTATGAAGTATGCTTTGTGCATTCCTGGCGACAGTAGGTTAAATCTTGAGATAACCACTTCAGACTGGCTGCATACTTCAGTATTTTTTCCCCTTCACAGTTGTTAAAACTTTATAGAGCCTCAAAACATATCCAGATGGACAGTAACTGTGACTGCCACTTACGAAACCAGTATAATCTAGCACAATACACAAAGTAGGGTAAGTGTGGAAGGAAAACAAGTTCTGAATAGAGGACCTCCTTGGAATATTGGATCAGCCATCAGACACACCAATTCTGTTTAGACAGCCCTGTTATACACACCCAAATGTTCTGCAAAACAAAGCACACCCCCAGCCTTTCACCACTGCAACTCCTAAACACTTCTGCCCAAGGGTGGTCTTCACCCTGCTTGAGGCAGTATTTGTGCCTACATCTTTATTCACAAAATGAAGCATTGGTTTCCATAGTTTTTTGGCAAAGCTGAGACACATAAACCATGTTCTTCCTCTTGGAGGAATATCGTATCTTGGCAGTTTTATTTGGGTCTGACCTTTTCAAAATGCAATAGCAAAATATGAACAAATAGATCACTGTACCATTGCACTGCCATTCTGTCTCTAGTGTATTTCCCCTGCACACTTCCTTCAGCCTGCTTGCGTGAAGCCAGGATTACCATAAATAACATAATCATAGCAGAGACCTTGGTCAAGATAAAACTATGGTTATTTGAAATTATAGTCATTGTTCACTTGTTGGATAATGTCTGCTAAGCACATCAAATAGCAATATATAGTGGCTTCTATAGGGTTTTTTTGTGCTGGGCATAAAAATAATACATACTTTTGCACATACAGTATGCATATATCACAACAGGATGATTAAGTAATGGAGGCATGAAATAAGGAAAAAACCCCAAACCTTCACAGAGTTACAGCAACTAAATCTATGGCTTCATTCCTTATTCCAGCTAGAATGGGTGCTTAATTCAACTGAACTTAATTCTGACACCTATTTCTACTTACGCATATGTTGGCAGAGACACATCTGAGTGCAGCAGGCATTCTCAATTTTTTGTCACATTTCACAAATTTCCAACTTAAAAGTTAGCAATTAAAAAAATTATTTGGGAAATTGCGGTTTTAAGTCATGGTATTTCATCCCCTTTCCTGCCTTTCTCCTTTTTCTTTCAATTCATTGTAGTCGCATTATGTGTTAAAACCTTGGTGCAACTGTTCCAAGTTGCATACCTGCTGCTTGTGGAGAGAGTGTGTTTTTAAATATACCATGCAAAAGGACAGCATCTCTTAACACATGGTAGTAGTGCTGTGTTTTAGTTTGCTGTTTTGCAGAAAAGATTGCTTGCCATATGTCTTAACAGAGCCTGCTCTTCTTTTCCAAGAAATTGGCTAAGGGAGTTAAGATTATTTAATTTTTTTTGGTCTTTTTGTATCACGATTAGAGATTGGCACGTGAAGTATTTAATTAAGCTGTGAATATTGCTGTGTATTGCTAAGTAAGTTAAACAAATGCTGTGTCATTCAGCTATATCCAACTAACCAACTTAATTAAAAGTTAAAAAAGTTAGGTAAAACCTAAATAATCTTGGATTCTTTTAACCAGCTGTAATATATCTATACAACATTATTCTATTGAATAAGGAAACTATCATTAAGGCTTTTGTCAAAGCAAAAAAAAAAAGTTCTGATATTTTTGTTTGGATTTTCTTCCTGTTGCAAACAAAGCTCTAGCCTTTAGCATTTCAGCTCAGCTCCATTTTGTACCAGAGGTGACTGAGCCACTTGAACAGTTGGTTGCATGTAAATGTGCTGAACAAGAACCAGATCATAAACAAAAGCACGCTGGGGCTTCAATAAGCAAAGTACAAGAGCAGAATATTAACCACGAATCCTGCCTAGGTAAAAATTCCTTTTGCTTGGTCATGGCATATAACAAGGTTTCATGCCTCTCTTTTTGGCACGTCTGGTGCCACAGACTCCCCAGGAACCTTATTTCATTCAGATGTCTGGCGCTTAATAAGCTGATCTTCAGAGGAACAGCTATTTACTGATTCATTGCTGGGTTACACCTTCAGCACATGATTTTCTCTCACAATGGTTCATGAAATAGAAAACTCACTGCATCAGGCAACTCAAACCATAAGCAATTGCAGGAATGCTCACGCAGCCAACATGGGATTCCCTCATTTAGCTGAAGAAATTATTTAAAAATTGAATAATCCCTTCAAGTGGCTTAAGCACTAATTAGGGAGTCTAGGGCACGTTTGAAAATATAGGGTACATTAGAAAATATACTCTATCATTAAACAATAGTGTTTTAAACATCACTATATACAAAAAGCGATAAATTTGCTTCTTGAAGCAAAAAAGTAACACAGTTGAAGAACGGTTCGAAGTATTGAACTAGCTAAGTATGAAAGATGTGCATGAGAGTGTTAACTCTTGGATATAGTTATTCAGTATTATCATTCACCATCATTATTTCATCATGTCAGCAGAAGATAGGATGCATTTCATTTGGGAATTAGTACGTTTAGCTGGAGGGAATGCTTTTCTAAATGTCCTTCAGTCATTAGTGAATTTGAGGAGCTAGATTACAGTATAAACTTGTATTCTTGCATCAGATGTTTAAATCTAGGTGGTCTCTACTGATTTCACTGAAATTGCTTGGATTTAATTTATAGTAATTGGAATTGGAAATGGTCTATGTAATGAACAGACTCTACTATGTGTAGCACCATTAAAAGGAAACATAAGAAAAGCTTCGCTTGACACAGAATATAGCCACAGACTAGCGAAAATAACACATTTCAATATGCAAATGCTGTTCTCTAACAAGATTCTGAATTAGTAAAATGTGAATCTAAAGTCATAATTGGTGTCATTTTTCCAGATGAAGAAGGAGTTAGGATTAATGAAAAGATAGGTTAGTTTTGTCTCCATCATCAGACTATAAAAATAAAAAGTGAGAAAGAGAGGAGAGAGAGATTGTCCTGAACCACAACTACTCAGAAACCTTCCTGTCCTCTCTCCTCCCAGCCTTTTCTTTTCCTTTCAGGCCCATTTGGACAAATATCAGTCAGTCTTGTTGCTTCAGTCTTTTTTGCTGATGTTCTGTGGGTTTCCAGTTTATTTCTGCATAACCTGAAAAATTCATATTTGCATCACAAACTGACCAAAATGTTCGTTAATTATTTCCCAGGAGCTTTGCTTCATTCTCTGAGTGGGCACCACTGCGTTGCTACACTAAAGGGCTTGTCAACACTTCCATTATGGATGTCTAGTTTTGCAGGATACTATAACCCAGCTGACTTAATTGTGTAGAGCCACAATTCGTTTTACTAGATTTCAGGAAAGATGCCAGTTATTTAACATGCTTACATTGAAATAACTTGGCTTTTTTTTTCTTTTTTTGGGGGTGGTGGTGTCTCAAATGTGATATAAAAAAAAAAAACCCAAATCACAGCAGAGTCAAAACTTGCTAGGTTGCTTCTTGTCAAGGTAGCCCTTCACTCCCATCTATATGTTGCCTTTCTTAGCTACTGGTTTTTAGACTCAAGCATCTGTCATTCCTAATGCCTTCCAGGGAAACTCAGTACCCAGCTGATTTCTTGGTAATGTCTTTGTTTCTCTCACTTTTAATCCTCATGTGACTTTGAGGACTATAATCTCAAAAGTAGAGCTGATCAATTTTTTAATGATTTATTAGAACATAAAAGTTTTACAAACAAGATATTGAGGGACACCCCCTGCTTCAGCTGGGTGCCACACACCACCCATGTGAGGCCCACATGTGGCCTCTGTCACTATGAGTAGGTACTTTAGATACTAAATGGATATCAGTGTATTTAGCCCTGGGATGTCTTCTACCAGTGGCTGGAGAAAGCACACATTATTTTCTTGTGAGCAATGCTGTTGCCACTGCCAGGAGTTGTCCCCTCCTCCTAGTGAAGCTAAGAAAGGTATCTTCATACTTGTGAGGCCTTTGGTTTGGGTTAGGTTCAGATAAAACTCTGCCTGAGTATTTATGTATGAAAAATCTTTGAACTATGTGAAAATTGTCAATAATATCTTCTGCATTTGTTCAGTCCAAAGGGATTTTAAAAATTCAGATCGGAGCAGCTGAGGGTGAGAGAAAGTTCACCCCTTATTGGTCATCCAAATTTGCCGAGGCAGTTTTATGAAAGCAGTGAAGTGAATGCAGAAACTAAAACCAGGGACCGCTTGATAATGCTCTAAGCCAAAAACAAAACAGGCGTTGCTACTATAGCTTACATCATATGTAACTTAAATGAAAGGGAACAAGATTGATATAAAGTGTGTGGGTGAGGCAAGCAGACACATGGCGTTGGAGATACAAGGTTAAACATGAAACTCTTTCTTCCAAATTGAAATTCAGGGAATTGTCAACAAGTCCCCATACACATGGAATAAGTGAAAATGTGATTGTGAGGAGCCTGATGATAATCCTAGGACAAATGCTGCTCTCCTTCAGCCTGGCGTCAATTCAGAATCTTCTGGCTGCGTTGGGACTGCTTTGCATTGCCGTTCAATAGAGCTGGAGCAGAGTTTCACCCTGTATCATGACACGTTTATCCCCAAGGTGAACGTATGCATCTGTTTTTGTATTCAAGTTTTTTCTTATGCAGTTCAATAGTTTCTTGCTAGTAGCCTCAGGGATATTTAAATAAGACGAACCCTTTTACCTACAGGACCATAAAAAGAGAAGAGCTAACAAGGGGCTATGAGGTGTTACGGCAAAGGTGATGAGGTGCCTTTACAGGACCTCTGCAAAGTGCTTGACACCCTAAGTACAACAGGCAGAATTCTTCTTCCACCAGTGTCTCGAGCAGGGTGGAAAAACACAGCTTTTTCCCAACCATCGCTCCTCTGCGCACGTGTGCACAGGAAATCTTGAGGCACCGTCTGCGGCACGTTAAACGCTCTGTGCTTAGCCAATGTTCCCAATTCCCAACTGAAAACGCATGGAAATCCACTGCTGGCAAACCTGAGGCTGTCAGGGATTTAAGCCATTGCACTCAGTCATATTTATATTCTATTAATGGTAGATCAGTCTTAATAAAGACAAGCTCTGCCGCTAGTTTCAGTTACAGTCTATGTGGTGTAACAACATTAACTGCTATACAGTGTATGTGGAAATTTCTCACCAGTGGGAGGGCATGGACAAATTCTTCACAGCCACCTTTTATAAATGATGGATGTATTAGCCTCTTTCCCTGCCAACGAGATCTTAGGAACTTGGCTTCCAGACTCTTGAAATTTGGCTTGGCCAAATCATTTAGCGTTGAAATCTCGGTAAGCAGCACTGTGCTGATTTGCTGTTTAATCATTGTCCAAACCACCCCACCAGGCTCTTACACGCAGCTCACATCCAGCAACCCCTCTGGGAAAAAAGACCCAGCATCACCAGTCACTGCTCCTTGTGTAGGACTGGCAAACATGATTCTGCCTGTATTTCACTTTTTAAAATTAGTCAGAATCTTTTCTTCTGTGTTAAAGCATAGTTTGGTATTTCCTGAGGTCAAATGGAGAATACTGAGTTTGCTCTTTTCAAATCAGTAATCTGAAAAAAAAAGTATTAGAAGAATGAATAAATACTTCAGAAGACAAATTTTACGTGGATATGTAAGCTGCAATTTCTATGTGGATTTTTAAGTTAGAAGTCTGGTTAAAGGAAAATTTGTTAGACCCTCCCTCCTGCTTTAGCAATTAGAGGAGTATTTTGTAAAGTTTAGATCTGCAATTCAAAAAGCAACTTTGCAGCCTCCTCCCCCCTAACTCCCTCCAGCTTCAGTCCCAATCTGGAGAGATTCTTCCACTCCAAGGCTGCGATATTAAAAATAAGTGTGCATATGCCTGCCCAGGAGACGTGCCTAGCTCGTGACAGAGCATTCCCAGAGCCTTCCCTGGGAAAAGATCTCTGAAGAGTTCCACCCAACACACCATTTCAGGAAGTATGTGCATTTTCCATTGATCATCTCAAAGTCATACAAGAAGAAAGCTGTTACCAAGAAAATGATTTGGAGAGTGCAATGTAGAGAATGAGAAATTTAACACAGCACTTGAGTGCCTAAGGATGACATGGGAACCACGGGTCAATTGGCAATAAATATGATGTACTAGTACTACGGACTATCCCATATTTCCCAGACTGCTGTCACAGAGTTCCATTTGCTCAAGGCTTTGTTTCAGAGATACCAAAATAGGAGTAGGGGGCCTCCAGAGGTTTTTACATAGATGAAGTTTTGCTGTATCATCAACCCTAAGCGCTCAGCTCTCATCATCTGCCTGTGATCTGGGGGCAGAGGTTTTTGGACCTCATCTGACAGTTTCTACCCTAGGAAAGGAGTGGTTTGATACTATACAAGTAATGAATTATAATCATCATGGGCATCGGTTTGTTTGTTAGAGGTGGAGGCAAGATGGAAATGGGAGCATTTCACTCAGCCTTATTTTGGAATTCCAAGGACTTAATCAGCTATCAGGAAAAATCACATCATCCAAGGTCAGAGTTTCTTTTACCATAATAATTTTAAATTATAAATTAAATATTTTAAAATTATAAATTAAATTATAATATTTTAAAAAATAAAAAGCTCATTAGACTTTTAAAGGGATACTTGTAGTAACAGGACAATTAGTAACAGTACAAGGTGGAAAGTATGGCTAGAACTCTATTACAGCTTTTTTTCAGAGCTCTTTTCTTCTGTGAATATTGGCTATGGTACTGTACTTAAAATTATTCTGTGATCAGGGCTTTCACCTCTTCTGAATTACGGTCCCAGCCCTCTTAGATGAGCAACAAGGATAATAACTTTACACTAGCTCCAACAATTTTTATTGTATACTATTTTACCCAGCATTTATAAAATCCTTCCATAATTTATGATAAAGATCTATTTATATGTTTTCTCTGAAGTGTGAGGGGAAAAATTACATTCACTAGCATGAGATGCTTGTTGAATAAATAGCAGGTAACTGTGAAAAACAGTTGCTAAAGTTCTACTGGGAGAGGGGCTCTGCTAGTGTGCAGAAATTGACAGGTTTCCAAGGGGTTTCCAACAGTACAGAACTGTGATGAGTAGTCCTCTTCTGTGTTTCCCCATTTGCTTTGTAAAAATCTGTTAATTAATTAACATTAATTACATAAAATACAAAATAAAAGCCCCCCCCAAAAGGCAATACAAAATACGTTAAGATAGAAACATTAAAAAAGATCAATAAAAATCTGTAACTGACTGTTAGCAGTTTTGCCTGGTAGTATAGGTGTTGAGGGTGCCAACTTAAGGTAAAAATTGTACTTACAGGCATAGCATATCAGCACTGGACCTATAGGCATTATCCAAGATGGTGTAATATTTGCAATAGGTCTGTCACTGAAATCAGTTTAGTTGTGCTATCTTGATTAGGACCTGAGTCTCCAGTGCTGCTGCAAGGCGTGTACATGAAATGAAATACGAATTATGACCAGAACATCTGTCAGACAGATGCTATCGCAGCACCGCCATGCGTTTCACCAAACTGAACTTTCATGACTCCAGCATTGAGACAGATGGACAAAAGCATCATGGAAAAATGTTGTACTTTTTCCTTGCAGTGATCATAAACACATCTAAGAACATAATATACCAAGCATTTGTATTACGGTATTTGAAACTGTGTATTGTATTTCCCAAAGATAACGCAACAGTTAATTTTCTGCTTTAGTTATAATACTTTTCCTCAGCATCAGTTGCTACTAAATAAGTCCCTACCATTTTTCAAGGGCGTAACTTGCAACAAGACAGCAATAACAATTACATATTGTTTCCAAATAAGATGCCATTTTCCTTTCTGGCAGGCAGCAATGGGGTTTTAATGTGTAACATTTGTTTAATAAAACTCACAGATGCTTCCTTGACAATTGCAAAGGAAGAAAAGAGAGGAAAACAAACCCAAAGAAAAGGCAGAAAATATAAAGAGCAAATGAAAGATTCAGCTTCCATCACAACTATTCATCTTGTGTCCCAGGCTGATTATGCACATTTTGGCTGGATCAGACATCTCTGGTGAACCTGTGCATAGCAGGGAGGTGCTGTGATTTGAGTCCCTGCTTTGCTGAAGCGTCGCCTCAATTTCCCACAAACGAAGAAATACTGTGTGCTTCCAGGAGGTCCCAACTTCAAGAAACTCACAGCATTTTGGCATTTGTATTCTCATGAGGCAATTTGGCTGAGCAGGACAGAGTTTTCTGCTGATTACACATGGCTGCTGTATCTCCAAGGTCTGCCTACACTTTTTCATTAATAGAGTGTGTGAATTGCAGCAGACATTTCTTCTTTTGGAGCAAGAGATAACATCTATAACCTTTTGCTGATTGACTGTTTTTGTGATAAACTCAAAAAAGTATCATTCTGATATTAAAACCAAAACAAACAAAAGGAAAGCCCACCTCTTTGCAATGAAACCCCTTTAATATCACGGTAAGGGATACACCAGAGAGAGGACACACAGATACACTGCAGAAAGCAGGACCACCTTCCAGTGGAGAGTCCAGAGCCGTTCTAAATATGAGAGGCCAATCTCTATTATTATTTCTACGACTATAAAAGGATGTGGGGCTGAGAGAGGAACCTTCCTTGGGTCACCCAGCCAGCTGCAGGGTTCTAGTGAGATCTTGGATCTCCCACTTTGTGTAGCCTCCCAGCTTCTGGCTAATCAAACAGCCACTCTGAATCACAATGGGAAATAATGGAAGAGAGTTACCATGCAAGTGGGGCCAGTCAAGCAAAAGTAAAAATCATAGGGGATAAACTTTCCAAAATATAAAAATAACAAACATAAATATAAATATAGAAGACAAATATAAATGGCACCAATCTCCTTCTGGTAGATGAAGTGCACTGTGAAGTGGCAGTAGTCTAACCTGGATGAATGGAAAAGCCAACATCTACAGAAGAGCCAGGACAGGAGCTATGGCAATTGCTTTTTCCATGTCTTACTTTTCAAGCCCTCCAGCATATCAGGTGAAGTGGCAATAGGCACTTTTTTTCCTGAGCAGACCCAAACCGTGAGACTTTGAAAAGAGTCCATCGGTACTGCCTCATGGCTGGTACCAGGGAGCAAGAGACAGGCGACTGCAAGTGCCTCGGTCTAAGTGGTTGAACAAAATCGAGGGTGTCCATGTATTCTGCGTTACAAAGAAAAATTGGTATTGTCACTGTGTATCTTTGAAGCAATCCTTTTGCTTACCTACAAAGGTCCTGTTCCCCAGGCCCAGGAGTCAAGCCGCAGGAGATGGTTTCGTTTGCACAGGTGTAGGTCAGGTTCAGCCAGGACTCAGCCCACCAGCCCTCTCCTCCTCAGCTTCCCATACTTGCTCCATCTCCAGTCTGTTTGTACTATTTCCTCACTCTCATCTTCTCTGCTCTTGTTTCTTCTTTTATGCAGATACAAAAATAGCTGGAGAACAGCTAAATGGGTCATGACTAGTAGATCTCTGCACCTTTGTTTTGGATGGTAAAATCTCTGTACATGGGAGTCAGGTATCTGAGTGTTCTACAAAGCAGATTCAGTGAATTTTCCCTCATCTGATCCCAGTGCTTTTAATCTGAATGACCATCTATGCAATCCAGTATTTACTAATCATAGCAGGTCCAAGAAATACTGCAGCAAAAATAGGTTCCTAAATTTAGGCACTCTACAAAAATTTGCAAGTTCAATTTGTATTATAATGTGATACCAGCACATTATAATTTTTAATTAAAAATTCTAGCCCTTCGTAATATCTGCAGCTCTTTCATGTGGCTGTCATCCAGAAACAAGGCAAGGCAAGCTAATCTCCATAGAGAATGGGACATTGCATCCTGACCTTGGTACACAGACAGGGTCTTTTTTCAGTCGTCGCATAAACATTTCACTGGCACAAAAAATAATCATCAGGCATCGTTTTGTAATGGATGGCAGACTGGAAAGGGAGCAGTTCCCAATTGACAGAGCAGCCATACTTCCTCAGATCAGCCTATAACTTGCGATAATGTTGTGCTCAAAAATTCCTCTAGAAAAGGGATTCCCCAGACAGCTACAGATCAGGAGATCCTTCCTCATTACCCACCAGAAACTATGTACAAACTCCCTGGGAAAAAAGCAAAATAAAACACAACGAAGAAATGCATCTAGTTCTTATTCTATAGCGAGTCCAGTTGTATTTTTCTCTTCCTCCAGCAAGTGAGAGAAATGCTTTTGTTTTGTGTCTTGTTTCTTACCTGTACGTATTAGAGCTGAATACTAGGGATAATTGTAAAAGCAAAAGGAGAATTCTTTTTTTTAAAGCAGAAATGTCCAGTAATAACCATGTTCTAACGCATAGCAATGTTGTGAAAAATCATGTGCTTGTAAGTCTGAAGAATTTTGAAGGCATTATCTGCTGAGGATGGGACAGAAAAATATCAGCCAGAGTCACTGGTGTCCTCTGATGGCTTTCTGTTCAATTAGCGTGTAAAATTCTCATTATTTTAAATGGCAGCAGGATTTCAAGCTATGCAGATCATACCTACCTGAGAAACATGCATAGATTTTAATACAGGACAAGTATATGTCTAATGTGCCTTCCTACACACAATGCACTTGCTATGTTGCAAATGTTTGACTAAAAGCTGGTGGCACGGCCTTCTGTAGCCATGCACAGTCCCTGCTCTGTTATAGCCAGTCCACACTGCCTCCTTGGGCATTTCTTTCCTGAGGCTTTGCCTGATGCTGTTTTAATTCTTCACGCCATGGGACTCCATCACTCACTTTCCTTGGGAGATCGTTCCACAGTTTAGTAGATATTACTATGGCTTTTTTTACCCCTGACAATCATCCTAAATTTTACTTAACTTAATTCTGTTCTCTACATTTTTTTTTCTCCATGGGTATTAAGGTGTTCCTTTTTTATTCCAGATAAAGTCAAACTATTAGCAACTAGAAATTTATATTATTTCTTAGTTGGAGAGACCTAACCTTGAGCAGGTATAGGTAATTATGGATTGTACTTAGGGGTCCGCTAAAACTTTCTGCTTGATTAACTATCCCTGCAGGGATGATAATTGCTGTTACACATGAAAGTATCAAGCGCAGAGCGGAGGCACGGTCCCTCCAGCAGCACACAGGGCAGCACTGACAGGGTCTGAGAACAGCTCTGTGCAGTCCCCCAGGCTGGGAGAGAAGAGGGAACCATGTCCCAGCTCTTTAAAACACTGTAGACCAAAACATACCCATGAAATACACTGCTGGAGGGACCATGGTTAGATGATCTTCTCCCCAGTCTATTGTTCCCCACTACAGAAGTAGGGAAATGTGACTACTGAAAATTAAATTCATAAGAAGAGGAAGGCATGGGTTATATTCTGATTTCACATTGGCTTAAATCAGGAACTGCTCTAATAATCCCGTGGAATTGGACGGGTCTGAGCGCCAGCTGAAGTAAAAGGCAGCTCAGGCTGAGGTGATATGTGCTGCCAGGTTTGGTTTTACTTATTTAATTATTTTTCCAGCAGTGATGCTTAAATATCAATCACAACAGGTACTAACAGAAGACTCGAGGAGCCTTTCCCGGCTGTTTTGGGCTGCAAGCCCCAAAGCTTGCCTCTCATAATTCAGTTTTAGCTTTAGGCACTTTAAAGTTAATAGACTCATTTGAGCAAAGGGCTTATTTGAAATCCACATTGGAAAAAAAGAGAGCATAAGTGTGTTAGTGCCAAGCTATAAACACATTTATACAGTGCAGTAAATCAATACTGCTGCCTTTCCTTGGAGAGACTGGGCCAATTAAGCCGAATGCACAGGACATGATGATGGAACCTGTTCAGCTTATTACGGGACCGGTAGCAAAGACTGCAACCATACTACCCTGCTGAGCCTCATTTTGACATTCCCCAGCCTGGCCAAATTTTAGACCATTTGCTTTCAGCTTGGCATGCATTGAGTACCGGAAGAGAACAGAGATTTGGGGGGGAATTATTTGGAAAAAACGCTGGGAGTCAAAGAAAGCATTCAAGGAAGGTGATAGTTTATTGTTTCACTGTCTGAAGAAGGTTGTGAAGTTTTTTTATTAGAAAAGTCATTCAAATACAGGCTGGGCTACAAACACTGCAGCTTTTTCCTGTAGTCACCTGCTTAAATTTAAGCCTGTGAGTAGTCACGTCTATTGAAACGTTTGTGGGTTGGCTATCTTCCTCTGGACTGGGGTTAAAGTTATTAACTTTATGAACCCAAATTGATCTTGATGAACATGCAGCGCATGGAAGGTAGGGAGAAAGGCGGTGAGAAAAATGTACAATGAAAACAGAAAGGCATTATAAGCATTGCATGGGTGCAGCATGAGGACGAGCAAATGGGAAGAGGCAGGAAAGGTGATCCCTGTGTACATCTTCCACTAGTACAAGGTCTACAAATGTACTTGGACTCTGTAACACAATAATGATGCTACACTCGCTCTCATAAATTCCTACATAAGTAGAGGTCGTATAATAAGACCACTGACTTTTTGCAAACAAGAAAATGTTCAGGTTTTTGTTATCGGAGCATTTCATTCAACTGCCTCAGTTACAGGGCTTTCTCCCCCCGCCCCTTTTTCCCTTTTTAAGTGTTATGCAAAATATAAAACAAGGTTATGGAAAAAGGATGTGATGTTACAGAGAGCTGGTCAGCTTTTGGTGCATTAAGTCCCTGAAAATTATTTATATTTTGTGTTTATGTAAAACCTGTCATTGACTATTAAACGTAAAGTTACCATTGCCTGAATAGGTGCTCAAATCATAAAAAGCTTAGTGTAGTTGGAAGCTGACAGCTGGCAAAGCTGTCTTATAAAAGCTCTCTAAAATGCATTAGAATGTGCACAAAAAGTAATTTTTTAAATGACAGAAAAGAGGATGAAGAAAAGCTCTGTGTTCCATTTAAAAGGGGAGAATTCAGTTGAGAGAACTAAAAAGGGGGATTTGAAATGTTCTTTTAAAGGTTTTCCTTTTCAGATCCAAAAAATTCAAGCACACTTGTTGCCACCCTAGGCCCTAATGCAAGATGGTCCTGCGTATATGTTACCTGTGTTGCCGCGACTGAATTAAGCGCTTAAGCTCTCTGTCCAAGATTCCATTTATTTCACAAAAGGATCAAACTTATATATGTTTCAACAAAGATCTAGAAAGAACTAACAGCATACAGCCAACACTTCTAACACAGGAGCACATATCTGGCTCAGCTGTGATGTTTGCCAGTCCTCAGAACCATTAAAGATAAAAACATTTCATACACATACTCGTGAATGCCTTCAGCCACATCTTCCCAGGCCTACACAAGGCCATCCTCCAACCTGACCTTGTAAAACTAGTTCTTCAAGGGCTTGGCAAACATGCAGCACAACAATTTCTAATGGTCACTCTTGAAAACAAATGCCAGGTGTTCCGAGTTACTCCCACATGTGTGACTCTGCCAATACCTATTTAAAGCAGGAGGAAGAGATTTCCAAATAAATTTAAGTGCCAAAAGGCAACTGCCAGGTCACTAGCAGTGCCTGCCCAGGTACTAATCCATGGCACTAATTATCTATCTGCCTGTTTGGGTGCCTGACCAGATTCTCCATCCTACAGCTAGGCATAGGAAAAGGCCGCCTTTCCTCTTCGCACACTTCTTACTCTGTGGGTAGGTTTTTTAGCATTATTTTTTAACTTTGTACTAGCTATTTTTCTGTTTGTGCCTTCACTCTTCTTATTACTTGTTTTGCTGCTCATTTACTCACTGGGACAAAAATTGATTAAGTTGAGACAGGCAGTAAAGTGTACGTCTGTGAATAGAAACCAAACTCATTCACCTCACAAGGTGAACCATAAAACAGAGATATATTTACCCTTAAATCTTGGCTTTTGGAAAGCAAGGAAAGAAACACATAAGCACAAAGCGCATAACATAAAACTGAAAATACACAAATATCTTGTACTGGTAGGGCAATACAATCACCATGGTGGGGAACAGCCCATCCCCCTAAAGATGCATTCATAAACAGCTCATTACTTGGC
The DNA here is from genome assembly GCF_947461875.1 of Haliaeetus albicilla. Classification (NCBI taxonomy): domain Eukaryota; kingdom Metazoa; phylum Chordata; class Aves; order Accipitriformes; family Accipitridae; genus Haliaeetus; species Haliaeetus albicilla. The sequence goes on along the minus strand of NC_091483.1, from coordinate 3,629,085 downwards.
AGTCCTTTGCAGAGGAAGTGCTGTCACCTGAAGAAATAGAGGAGATATCTTGGCATGGGCCACGGAAACTTTTCCTTCCACAAAGGCTAACTGGTATCAGTATCATCTAGGGGGGGAAAAAAAGCACACAGGCTTAGAGGCAGGAAGAGCAGTGGCCTCTGATTGCAACTCACCTCTCGGAGCACCCTGGCTGTATGCTGCTGCCTACATTAATCCATTTACTTCACCGGTGAGGGAAGAGTGTATTTTCCCTCCTTCATGGCTTCTGTACAGCATGAATTAATAAGCTGGCTATACTTAAGTAAAATATATCCCAGCTCCCATCCTCTCTCCACCAAAACTGTCATTATCTGCAGAGCAAAAAGAGCATAGAGTGAAAGATAAAAACCTCATGTGTGAGCTGTTGGTAACTAGAAAGTGATTCTGTCTGGCTGCCTCTGTGGGTTATGTCACCCTAGCTATTCCCCTCAATGTGGCACTTACTGTGCAATACATTACCTTTCACAGCTAGTCCTCATAGTTTCTTAATATATTGACTGCTTCTTCCAGTACATTAGTCCCATTTGCTTTTATAGCTAGGATCTCTAACCAACTGCATTTGTCCTCTTTATCATTTTGAAGAAATTTTGAAAGGCAACTCAGAAACTCCTCTATCTGTCTTTTTCCAAGTGTGCTTCATATTACAGTGTCCATTATATTGAGTTTGCATCGTCCTCATATCTACTAGGTATGACAGATTTCATTCATTGCAAGTCCTTTATAATAGTCTAACTTCTTGAATGGGTTGGCAATACATTTCATTATTAATAAGTCTGCATTTCAAAGCTGCCAAAGGCTTCACACAAATACCAGTCTGGTGTGGCTCCCAGTTTGCTTTTTCAGACTCACATTCAGGCTTTGCAGAATACCAACTGCACATGTACAAAAAATAACTTCACGATTACAGGTTTGTTCTTTCATTCCCCCACCAGTTTTTTCCCTTTTCGTTCCCTTGATGTCAACCTCCAACCCAGAGGTGAATGATTACTTTGATCAGTACATACTAACATTATAAAAGGTGTCCCATTTGCCTGAGGTGAGGTATATTCAGTCAGTGCATCAGTCAGTCTAATGCTCTCCTTTACTGACATCAGACTACATTCAGCGTAACTAACACAAGTTCAGCATCATTACTCCTGATTCTCAGCACAGCAAATGAGATCAAAATCTGCTCCACTGGGTACGCACTCAGAATAAGATACACAGTTGATTACTATCTGCATATGAAACAGCTTAGATTGCCATAGCTTCCTTATTTTCTCCTCCTGTACTATCAAAGAATGGCATTGGTAGATGATACAAAAGCCTTAGTGGGGTTGTCAAGTGTAAAACATTTCAAATAACCCTGCAAAACTTTAAACAGTTGACTTATTTGTGGCACATGGTGTGGCATGATACGGAAATTAAATATTGGGGTTGCATTTCACCATCAAGTCCACAAGGGGTTAATAAAGAAGTCAGCTTGCTGTTTGTTCTTCTGCGATATAAACTTATAAAAGTACATTAGTGCCTCATCAGTTTGCAGTTTATCTCTGAGTGTTCCCCAGCGGAGTTCCTACTAGCATTGTGGGGAGGAGTGAAATGGCCATGGGGATTTTGAAACAAATCCTTTGCAGAGAAGATAATAATTTACAATATGTACATTTATTTACTTCCACCATAATTGCTACATCTGCTTTATTGATGCTAATTAATTAAGCCTCATTTAATTAATTGTGTTCTCTGAGGAAGGTGGTGTTGACATTTTGCAGCTGGTACTTGAGAGGGGAGCTGTGGAAGGCAAAGTTCTTGACAGCGACCCTGCTTTGAAGTCCTCCAGCTTCCCATACCCCTGCCAGTGCCTGTGGACTACGTTGGGCCGCGCAGCTAGAACATGCTAGATCTGAGCCTTCAGCCTTCCTGAAAATGCCAAAAAAACTTCAAATGGAGAAATAACAATCAAAAATCTGAGCTGAGTCTAAATAAACCCCAAACCCAGAAACAGGTATGTAGATAGCATACCTTGAGTTTCCTTTTAGTGCTCTAAGTGAGACTTCCCCCTCTATTTATTTACTCATTTAGAGTTATTTAAACTTTCTTGGGCCAAACTCGGATGTAATAGGACAGATCTGTTGTTCTGGATTAACTGAATATGAGCCCCACATGTCTGACATGCACATCATTCCTGTGTGTGGCTACACGTCTTGTTTTACACAGATGGGCAATCATGCATACAAATGCTCCTATAATTTATCCCAGAGTAGCTGAACTATTTATACAGGCAACTTTCCATCTCTTCCTAACACTCCACATCCTACAGAGGTGTTTCCTCTTGTTCCCAAAATATTATTCTTCATTAATTAAATTTTGGTAAAACAGCTATACCTTTGAGAGCTGGAGATTCTTAATCTCCTAACGGGCTCTTTGTGGTTAGGGAGAAAAAAGTCTAATATTTTCCACAGTGCTATGTTGCCTACTAATTTCTTGTCAAAATGGCGTATGTTTACCACCTCTTATTGATGCTCTAACTTGAGTTTGGCAATAAAACCTTTGCCAACAACCATTTCAGAAGCAAAACTTGCACGTTTCTCCCTGAAAGCTATTTTTAAGAACTCTTTCTTTAAAGAAAATGCTTTTTATCATTTCATAGCTTAGACGTCCTGCTCCCAGTCTAGCTTTACTGATTTCAGCACCATTACACCAGGAATGAATGTGACTCGCTTGATTGTTTTCAGTGGCATGATGTCGCATGCATTTACTATATCCTTGGCAACAGCAAGGCTGCCCTATGGCCATTTAAGAAGAAAGAAATGGAGTGAATCAGAATAAGCCATAGTCCCTGCAAAAAGGGGGAAGAAGAAAAGAAAGAAAGAAAGAAACAGCCACGGAGTGGGGTCTGGGAAGATTAGGCACTGGTTTGAAAACAACGATGCAGTGAACTGAAATCCGAAAGATTAGTTGTCTACTTTCTAGCTGCACCAATAGTCATTTCTCTGCTAATTACGTCCCCTTTTGTGGAGTGGGTGCCATTAGCAGTATCATAGCAGTAGTGCTGCTGTACCCATGACAGTCCAAGGGTATACATGAGGCAAAGCTCGCACAATGCATGTGTTTGGGGTACACGCCATGGGATCAGCCACCGAACAGATTTCAGGAATGATTCTCAATGCCTGAGTTTATTTTGTTTTGCTTGCAAACATCTCAGCTCTCAGATTTGGCAAAAAAAAAAAAAAAAAGCACTGCATGTCATTCTCTTTAGGATTCCACATAAAAATCGTATCAGTGGTTTACAGACAGCAGCATGCTAGTTTTCCCAGCTTCAAATGCTTTCCTGTTCCTGCTACTCATCCAGATGGCATGGTTCTCCAAGCAAAAGCCTAGTACAGTGAAGGCATGTGTGAGTTTGCTTCCAGCCACTTCAGTTTGCAGATATTTGTGTTACTTTTTTGCTGTTGGCCAATCTGTCCTTGAAGGGCATAACTAGAGGTGTATTAGAAATGCAAAAGAACCTCTCTTGTGTCCTCTTTCACTTTGTCTTTCTGGCAAAGCAAGTTATCAGCAAACACTTGTCAACATTTGATTGCTGTACTGCAGGCGATTACAAGAAATCTGAAATACTTGTTTTTTCTGAATGTTTTCTGTCTCAGTCTGTACCCAGGGTGCTGCTTCCACTTGAAATTGTTTTCCACTGCAGTTATCTGAAGCCCACAACTTGTAACAAAAAGGGCTGATTATGTAAAAACAAAGTGACATTGGGCTGTCAAAGCAAAATATCCTCACCACAAATCCCAGCCTGGGCCTTGAGAGGGCAGCTGGATTGCGGAGCAAGAGGAACGCCTTTGTGGAAGTGAAGTGGAAACGCGTGCTGCCTAGCGGGGCAGCCCAGCCGGTGTGCAGCTCCCCTTCAGGTCCTTATTCATGGGAATGTGTCAGCCTCTTCACATGAGTTTTGCAATTGCTTTTGTGCATCACTTGCTTCTAGATCAGAAGGGGCACAGAAGATAGGGAGGACTGGCAGAATATGTGTGGTTTTAATAGGAACAATGTGGAGCCAAGTATTTCCCTGCGAAAGACTTTTGATGTGTAATAGAAGCCATACTCCTCCGCAGTGCTGAATAAATTGTAGCCCAGGAAAAACCAAAGACTTTTGCTAAGGGTTTGAATTTTATACATTAGCTCTGTCTCATAGATCATGTTTATATATGTATGAAAAAAACCCCATATGATTAAGTGGATTCTTTTTCTTTACATGAATGCAGGCACGCTGCCGATATCCACAAGCTTCATTCTACACCACGTCAAAGGGAGCTGTCTTCACTCCTTTGCCTTATATTCCAGTTTAGGACTGATACTTCCACTGATCATTTCAATAGAAACTATTACTGCAAAAAAATTGGCACCACATAACCAGGGGCAGGACTCAACTCACCTAAGTTTAGGTGTCTAAAAGTTGGGCATTGAGTCTAAGCTGCTTGGTTTGGTTTTCTCTACAGTGAGTGGAAAATCAGATTTCTCCATAGGGCAAAAGTTTCCTCCATAGCATGGCTGTCACATGGAAAGGTCTCCAGAAGTACCTATTTTTCTGCCTCTGCCAGTGTAGGGCAAATAGTTAATCCTTGACTCCTAATCAGCTGAAGCTGGGTAAGATGCATTCCCCTTCATTATGTTCCTAAATACTGAATCACTACAGCATCTCAATCTGATGTTTTGTTGGGTAAGTTGTCAAACTCTTCCCCCTATCTTATTATAAAATGGTATAAAATGTGTAAAACTGGTTCCTCTTGCAGGATAGAGTTTTAATTTTAATTTTGAACTCAGCAGTAACACAAAGTATAATTTCAGAAAGGCTGCTATTATTGTTAGATTAGAAAGTCAAAAGTCAGTTTTGGGTAGAAGAGTTTCAGTTTTAGTAGAGCTTATTACTAGAATGAAGACGTGGCTTTGATAAATTCGGAACACACCCAAACTACAAATCAGAGGTTTTGTTAACTTCCAAAAAACCTCCTCCTTGGCATGCAGTTGGCTGACTTCGGGTTTTTTTGTTTTTCTCTCTTTTTTTTCAGAACTCTTGGCAACTTCTACACTAGCTGTGCTTGTTACAATCAACAGTATCTGTAGCATTACTGCCAGAAGGGGGGGAATTAAAAAAAAAAAATTTTTGGACCCTTGCTTCAGAGAAGCCCAGTCATGAAAGGGAACTGGAGAGATCTTTCTCCTGGAGTAAAGCAAATGACATGAAAAAAAGCTGAGAAATGCAGTTCAAAGCCAAGGCCATACCCCGGGACAAGATCAGGACTCTGGAAGGTTTCTGGGTCTTGGAAAGCTGCGTTCATAGGAAAGGTGGTAAACCTACTTTTAATATAAAGAAGTCTCTTAAAAATGGAGAATGAATGAGTTTAGGTAAGTACAGAACAAATATTACAAATGCATCATGGAAAATTCTAAGGAGAACAAAATAAATCCAAAGATGATACTGCCTTGGTAGGTAAGCATTCACCGTGAAGGTGGGTTAAACATGCCTGTGCGAGTTTTGCAGAGGGGCCATGCAAAAAGCTGCTCCTGACTCCTCAGCTGCCAGTCAGCTGTTTCCAGCTGGCAGGTGATGCCTGGCTGTATGACAGCTTCCAGCTGTCCAGGGCAGAGTCACACAGGCTTGTGTATCCCATGCTCACTGGTGGTTTTGGCGCCTGGGTCGGAGTGCCTGGTGATGCACCAGGATCACTTCTGTGGGCACCCACATCATGCAGACCGCTCACGTGGCCATGGCCTTTCTTCTGCTGGACACTCTCATCTGAATCTCTTCATCAGTAAATGTCTAGGAAACAGATATGGGATGATGAAGACCCCCCGCTGTGGTTCTGTCTGGACCGCTTGATCTTACTTGCAAAGCGCTCTGAATTATGCAGCCATAAACTTAAACCTGTATCTTCTGCAGTTAAGCTCTTAAGGTAAGATTTATGTATCATAATTGTAAACTAAACAAAATGGGTTATTCTCAAGTGGAATGGAAATCATCAGTATCTCAAAACATTTTCTGAAACAGAAATGTCTTCAAAGACCAGTAGTTCTTTCTAATTATGTAAAGAGCAAACCGCTTTCCCAAGCAAATGCCATGTTAGATTGAGGTTTATGCTCTTTCATTGCCTGTTAGTGAAAGAAGGGTACTATGACATCTGCTAGAAAAAGCAAACAGAATTACGGTCTGGCACCCTTCGACTCACCAGGGCCAAAAAGAAATATGGCACGGGGGTTTATGCTGAAGAAGAAAATGAAAAGTATGTGGTACCCACAGGCAGATGCACCATGGTGAGTAAACAGCATGCTGAACTAGGTTAGAGAGCTGCCATCCAGCTAGGTCTTAGACTGTACTCACACAAGTGTATTGTAAAAACACTGCCAAGTACAATGTCAAAAAATGCTCACCGAATAACCTGCAGGCCGGGAAATACCCATTTTTCCATGACTCCTGAGACTAAGTCTGGTTGGCAATGTCTCAGAAAAAGCAGCAGCAGATCTAAAGTCTCAGCTTCTTTGTTCCTAGAGTTGTTCTTTCAATACAGTAGATCAAGGTGGGTAGCCCTTTTTGTGAGTGTGCTGTTGCTTTTCATGCCCAGCTTCCTATAAAAAATGTGATCCTTTCACTGCCAACTTTCCCTAACCTCTGTGAGACATGGAGATCCCTGTCATCTATGTTCCTGGCCAATATCAACCAGACTTCTATTTCTGAAAGTAAGATAAGGCAGAGTCACTCGGTGAACATACCTGACTTTCACTGCCCTAGTAACGTGTTCAGTGCAAACAGCTGGGATTGTGTGCATCCTCCTCAGAGCCCTACATTACATACAGACACATAAATTTTAAAGAGAAGCATGACATTTGCTGTGTTTTTTTCCCCATTCTGTGATCCATGGTTTGACACATTTACTAAAATTATTCCTTTGTTTTAGTTATGAGTTGTGGGATAAAATTTCTTCAGACTCTCTTCAGCAGCTTGGATGTCCCTCTCTTATTAAAACTGACAGATGCTCCTATCTCCTGCTTTGCTCTGCAAGTTTCAGCTATAAATTACGAATGTGGTAGGTGTCCTATAACAGGGAGAGAGGATACATAGTGCAGTAAAACTGTTCCCCTTTATTTCAACCTCCTTGTCACTGCCTTTCTTTTCTATTAAGAAAAAATCACCATCATTTTCCCTGCTCAACAGTAGTTCTTTTCAAAAGCAGTTTGCTGTTTGTGATCTGATGTAACCGCTGCCCGTGTAACCCTCAGCTCTGTTCCTCTCTGGAGAGGGTCCATGCAGCACTTCCCACCATGGAACCCACATCGGATGCTGCTGGTTCAGATGGTGGAGGATGGTACAAATAAGGACTGGTGGGACTTGGGGTCCTGCTCCTCTCCATGTCCCTGTGGCCAAGGGAGAGCGAGCGCCTTTGTGTGAGCTCCCTGTCCTGCAGCAAGGCTTAACCACCACTGACTGCTGAATAAACCTTTACAGTATTGCCAGTCTGTCCCGTGGTCAGCAGACCATGGGACCTATCAAGTGTAGGGTGAATGAATTGTTTTTCTGATACAAAGCCCTTATCACTGAAGTATATCTTAGGTGTTACAACTTATGCTTATGACTGTAATTCCTAATTATTGCACAAGGAGTGTTTTAACATTATTGTCATAAAAATTTCTGACTTTCCTAAACTTTGTAGGTTCCTTTTTAACGTTATCCCTATTCAAAAACGTCATCGAAAGAAAAAACAAATAAGCAGTTAAGGATTTGACTGGGAACCAGGCAGAAGTTCAGGCAAAACATCTCCCTGGTTATATCACACTGTTGCCAAAGCTGAAGACCCGTGTCTGGGATGAGGTGCATTGGAGGAGCAGTGCGTGTCTAACAGCGCCTCGGGAGCTGGGAAATGTCCAGGGCATCGAGATGGCCTCAGAGGCCTGAAGTACCATGGAGGAAATACTTTCCTCATGCCTCTGTTTTACCGCTGGAGATATCACTGGAATTCCTTGGTAGCACGTCATATTGAGCAGACGTCAAATTTGCACTGACATACTGTAAACATCTGTCCATGTCCCAAAGCACCTACTCACAAGCTAGCAGGAGAGAGATCTTCTTTCCCTTGAGGAATTTCCAACACATTTATTGTTGGCCAAGCTGAAAGAAACAGGAAAGCTCAGACTACGATTTTGACTAGCATGTATCAACCCAAACTTTTCCTAAGCACATATTTGGTGTTTAACTGTGAAATGAGCTGAGCTGCTGATATTCTTTTAAATGTAGACCTAAAAAAATGTGAAATCCATGAAGCCAAGGCAAATCCTGCTGTTTACTTTAGTATGTCAGCTTGGATCAGCACCAGTGATAATACCAATAGCTCCTTTGTTGTAAATGAGAGGAGTTTTTTCTTCACATTCTGAATTTAATTTCTTTTTGCAGAATTGAGGACACCAGGACTAGCCAGTTGGTAAGTAGCAATCAACTACAGGTAGGTTCTACTACAGGCTATGATTACTTAATCTTTTTGGCATCTTGTATCTAAGAGAGGAGAGCACCAAAATTCATGAAAAAACCAGCCTTTAACCTCACCATGTTGCAGAACAGGAGAAAGTCTGTGGAGGTCACTGGAGTTACAGTGACTTGACACCAGTTTGAGTGCAGGCAAAATGTGATGCATCATGTTTAAATCCTTGAAATTAGACAGTAACTTCAGGACTCCATTTAACAGGAGGCCAGCTACTGTTGTCCTTTCTTCTTGCCAGCAGAACATTTATTTTGCTTATAGCCCATCTGGAGACTGCAAGATGAGCTAAGAGGTACTAGGGAAAATGATGGGATAACTTTACTGTCTGTCCTATCAACCTTTGTGTTTACAGGCAGCCCAAAGGGCACTTGTATTCCCACTGTGCTTGCACAAAATATTTAGGTATGAACGGAGAGAATTAACCAAAAATCCCCCTAACAAACAAATGCCAAGCTGTTCAAATTGATCTCAGTAAATAGGTTTAAAAAAAAAAGTATTTTCTAGTTAAATGGCACAGGATCTTAGGTTTGGCAGCTCCCTGGGTCAGTGACTCAGGACCTCAGTGAATCTAATCAATTGTGAGGGATTTTAAAAAAATCCTCCTCGCAAGTGTAGCTGCAGCTTTTGGTCTTCAAATACATGCAGCAATCAAGCCTTTTGTTCCAGGTTCATCCTGCCTCACCATGGCACTCGGCTAAGCCCCCCAGGGTAAGCTTCTACTACCCCCAGACCCCACCTGTACTCAATGCAAGCAGGCAGTGCCAGGAAGCAGCTCAGCACAGCTAAGTTGGGTCTTCCCAGACACTTCTCTCACTGACAGCTCAAAGGAGTCCTAACCTGAGTGCTTTGGTTAAACGTGTGAAGCGAGATAGGATGCTTGCAGGGATCGGGAAGTGCAGGGTGTAGCGGAGTGCAGTGGGTTCACTCCTGAGCTAGTGGAGCTGCTAAGCCCAAGATGGTGAAGAGCAACACAGGGCAGTGTCTTTCAGGTGGTATCTGTGTAGGCGCTCCGCTGCCACTTCCAAGTTTCGCACAGAGAGAAGCAGATCAGACTTCTCTTCATCTCCAGTACGGCTGAGTCAGCCTCCTGTTGGATAAAAAATACACATAAGATTTTGCTTCTTGCAAACAGCTTCTAGCTAGTAGGAAACTATTTGTGACATCTCTGGCGCTAGAGGAGTGCCAGGCACGATTAATATTGTTTAACAAAGCATTTGGCTTGCCTCTGATGAACAAGAAAGGTTAGAGGCTAGGGACCTATGTTGAAAGCTAATTGCTGAAGTTATTTGTCTGGCTTGTGTTAGATGCTTGGATCCTGCTATACAAGTTAGAAGTGCAGAGTGCATTAAGTGCAATATTTTAATTTAAATGCTTATAGTACAAGAGAAACAATTCACTGATCATCTCATTAGAGGCTTAGCTATTTACATCTGGACAGCTTTTCCTCTTTGATCTCGTAAGAAAAATGAATGGAAGTTTAGGACATGTTTATTTGCTTTTGTAAAGGCTTGGATCCAAGCAAAACACACTTATATCTGGGAAATAACAATGAGAGGTTGTAAATGTATTAAATACCTTTGACCAGTGCTAGATACCAAAACAGAGATTTCCAAGGTTAAAGAATTCAAGAATGCTGACTCCTGGTTTCCATTTGACTCCCATTACAAACCTCATTTCTATGCTACTAAATGAAACAATATACTTCTCCCTGTGGACACATGAATGAGTTATATCATCATTGTTTGGTTTTATTTTTTTCCCCTTGTAGTCTTCAAAAAACTGCAAGCGCTGTAGCCTGAAAATTTCACAAGTAGAGAAATCTCTGCTCCCATCTATTGGTGAGCAAGAGAGGAATGCCCATAAGACTAGTTAATCTGTTTAGCTGTTTTACCTGGATCACTGGATGGACCAGTGATAATCCAGAGAGGTAGGGGCTCTCTAATACCATCTGTTCATTAATAAAAAATACGGTTCTTCTTTGTCTTTCACCCCTTGTTCTTCAAGTGGCACTTTGGGGAGACATCATAGTTACATTTCAATGACCACAAAGCCCTACCAGTCTTCTCAGCATCCTGTAGTGGGACGACTTCTCTGTAAGAGCTCTTGCAAAGGATTTAATAAGTAGACGTGATGGAGAGACAGATATATGATGGAGCTGAAGAAAGGAAAGCTTTTTTCACGCAAACCATGGTAACAGCAGCAAAAGTGAGATGTCTTGGGGGTTGGACTAGATGGTCTTTAAAGATCCCTTCCAACCCAAATCATTCTGTGATCTTTACTGAAAACTCTTTTACTCAGCCATGAAATAAAAAGAAACCTTCAGATTGTTTTTTAGGAAGGAGATTCAGAAAATGACAGAATGCCAATTTGCAGGGGGCTGGAAACAGGCCTGCCCAGGGAGTCAGACCTCTAGAGCTACGGTGTCCTAACAGTGCTAAACTAGAGCGAAATTTAGCAGCTAGGGAAGAAGAAACGATGCTCAGAAAGGATGTGTGCCTACAGGAAATTCACAGCATCAGCTGGCGACCAAGTCAATGGACCATTGCCAAAGGTACTGAATGAAGTAGATGGTTTTATTTATTGTGCATTGTTTTCCCAAAGTTAATGGTATCTTTGCCTTGCCATTAGCAAAGGCCTCTTTGTTTCAAAGTTTCATACTCGCAAGTGGTGAACTATTGCCTGAAGGTGCTTGGAAAACATTGTGGGTGGGAAGGGACAAAATGCTGTACACTGACTTTGAAGAGGGGTCACTTTTTGAACATGGTCTTGTTGCTAGCAGGACCTCTAGCTGGGTTCTGGGTATCCAGTTACTAGACGTGGTGGCAAGATCCCAACTAGGTGGAGGAGAAAGTCATCAAAAGAAAGTAAATGACTGGATTCATATGGAAGGGCTGAATTTCTGAGCTCATCAGCTTCTTCACTTGAACTTTCTCAGCATCCGAATCTTAAATGAAGTCCCACTGCCATTGTTAGGAGCAACATTCAGTTCTTGCCATGCTCTCATCGGTGGTCATTGCTATTCTGAGATCATTAGGAAGAGGTACAAGCACGGTAAGGAATGTCAAAGAGGGTTGGAGGGAAAATATGCTGCTGAATAAATCCATACTGGGGTGAATACAGTGCTGAGACAGAATATCATTCAGCAGAATGGTTTACCACTAAAAACTGGCATGTTGCAGTTGAACTGAGATTTTCTAAAGAAAACTGCATCCACAGACAGCTGACTGATGAGTTCACATTATAAAAGACTGTTCAGGAGTTCATCCACTGAAAGGCCATTTACGGGCTTTACTTTCTCACGGTCCCACTCTGGAAAGAGTTACTCCGCTTGTAAGAGTTACACAGCCCATGCATATCCTCCCATTGTTTCAAGTTAAGGGAACATCAGCTGTTTTTTCTATTGTGAACAAGGGCCACGATGGAGGGCTAATTGGTTCTGTTCAGTTAAATGTCTGTTTTATGAGGCCAGGCTATTGCATGCACCGATGCTGGACAATGGGACAGCAGTCTGAATCTGTGATCTCCATTAGACAATGGGCATTTAGGCCACTTCTGAAGGATTTGGCAAGAAAACGCCTTGTTTCTTTTTCCACACAATAAAAAACCCCAAAAGATAATTAGGTAATTCATAGTGGATAATGATTATCCATGGTTTGGAAGGAATTTCTTTTTGACAAAAACTCCACTGCATCTATAGTACAAACTGATTTTACTGGAAACTTGCTATCAGCCAGAGAAAGCAAGCTTCCCAGAGAAACTTTTTCAGGTGTGAAGTATTTCTTAATTTGTTAATGCTAGATACACGCAAGGATACATAAAGGTTATTCCTAGCAAGCCATATTACATTCTTGCTAAAGAAAATTTGTACATCTCTACCACTTGATGAGATCATAGTGTCCAGGTACAGAAACATGTATTTCCAAAAGAATTAATTTCTTTGGGGTTTTTTTTGAGGCCAGTGATCATATGCCAGGTCTACGAGCCTGCTAGAATCATGCTTTATTACCTCTGTGGCAAAAAAATGAATCCTACATAAATTTTAAAAGTCTAGTTGATGCTGTAGCACCAGGGTATGGGGTTTATTCCAGCCTCTCTTCCTTTCTTGGAGACTCAGGTGGCTGAACACCACAGGCAGCATTTTAGGAATGTTGAGGGGCAGAGGTCAAATAGCACGTGCAGCTCATTTCTTAATCCTGACCTTTCTATTTTAATGATGAAAATTAAAGTACCCCCATGGATGTTCTAGTCCATACAAGATCCTTATTCAGAGCAATGCTACCCACAGGAACAGGGGAGGCAGGAAGATGGCTTGGGCCACCTCTGAATACCTGCCTCTGAGGTTGATGATTCAGAGGATTAGAGAGTCCTGCAAGGAAGAAAGTAGTTTTTCAGGACAGCAAAAAACTAGGGTATTTCCCAATATGCTGCCACAAGACAATCATGATACCAGTTAACAGAAATTTCCTTTGGCTTGGGAGGGAGGGGTTCTGCAATTTACAAAGCTGTGTGTTCACATGCTGTTTGAAGGCAATGGATTTATCTTTCTGCAAATTTAGGTCACTGGAAGAATATAGGATTCTTTTAGTTTTGCAGGGGTACAGTTTAAAAACCTTATAAGGACATAGAAAAAAAGGAAGGGGTCAGAGGATTATTTTATTTAGCACATTTCAGAGAGGCCCCTTTACAGGAAGGAATTCATTGGAATATGGCTCATTATGCAAGGTAAATACAGCGTTTCCCTAATATTGCTGCTTTTTTCCTTCTGGGCCATATGCAAACCTGCTCATTTATTCACCAGAAACATCATGACACAAGTCACAAAACTTATCATGTAGCTTCCCCTCTTCAGCTCGCAGCTGTCTGAATATATCCATTGATAAAAATACTGGTTGTACACTGTTTTTTTTCAATTTCTTGTATCATACTGTTCACCAGCATTCAAGTTGCTGCCAGGTTTTTGGTTAATTCAAAAATGTAACAAATTTGAAGCATTGATATTTACTTCAAAAATTAGGTGTTGTTTCCATTAGCTTATACCATTGCTCTGTAAATCTTAGCAATCCTGGTTATGCCAAAGAACTTAAAACCATGAAGCTCTGCTTATACTAACTTGAAATCCAAGTTACCCCTGGGTTAGAGGCAGTTTTTGCCTTGTGCAAAGGGAGGGTGCCATGAGGGACTATAACAAATGCAGTCTCACTTCACCCTTTTTTGAAAATTCAGTGAGCTCAGTCTTAAAAAGAGTTAATGCTCAACTCTTGTTACTCTGTGGCAGTTCCAGGATCTCATCGCTTATAACCATCATGATTTCCAGCTTAAATGTACTTATAGCCAATTTAGCCCTACTTGTTCCTAATACCAAGGTTGTTTTTAGATTGCTTAGGTAGCTTTTTCTCCCTTGATACTCATCTGCAAAACATAGTTAACGACACTGACTGTATCTTCTCTTAATTTTGTCAGGCTGTGGAAGCCATGATCTCCACTTTTCTCTTGTATGACAGATTTCCCATTCCTCCCATCATACTATCACCCTTTCCAGCATCAGTTTGAGCTCATCTTTCTTAACCATGGGTGGTCAAATTTTTACACAGCCTTCCTTGTGCAGAACACTCTTCTCAGGGCCTCGTACAACGGTGCTAACACTTCCCCATCACTACCTGAAACACCCTTCCTGATGCATCCAAGTGCCGCTATTATATTGTGTACTGTTACTACATTTATATGGTTTCCTGGTGTTGGGGGCTCGTATTCTTCACGTGGCCAAGTAGGACACACAGACCTTTTTCTAACCCTAGCTGTAATACATTGTGTCAATGAAACAAATCACAAAAATCCTACACCGCGAAAACTGCCTACCAAAACCCACTTATAAAGTAGGCTGCCAAAGATTTGTTGAAAAACAACTATCTACTGAAACTGGAATTACATCCGGATGTAGTGAACGTGCATGAAGTGAATCACTTAATCAGCTCTGTTTAAGAGGCAAAAAGTGAATGTTTGTTAGATATTATTGTGACTTGCAAACAAAAAAGCATTTTTATTACTGCTTATTGCTTGCATTGCATTAGTGCCAGGCAGCCTCCCACCAAAAGGAAACTTCTATTGTACTGGGTCTCAAACAAACATAAATTAAAGCAAAACAAAGAAAATATTCCTCAGCAAAGTACTTCCTACTCTGAGTTGAAAAAAAAAAAAGTCAAGGGAAGGTGGGTTTTTAGGTCACTAGCAGCTGACACTGGAAATAATAACGCTATCATATGGTTTCATTTTACTGTTGTTGATGAGTAGCTGTTTGAAGAGAAATTGCATAGCAACTGTTCACAAAAAGCAGCACAATGTGAAATACCATTACTTTCTATGAAGTCAGGACCCATCTCTTTGCAAGCTTGCATATGAGTTCAGGCATACAGTTTTGCAGGTTCACTGTAAGTTTGACTTGTCTCCCCACATCCATTTTTGAAAGATGAGAGCATGGCTGGTGACTACTCACCAAGTCAGCTGAAAGCTGTGCGTCCACACAGCCTGCAACCAGAGCGGCTGAGTATCTTCCTTCACAGGGAATCTGGGAATGAACTGGATGCATTAAGAAAAGTTCAGGAAGTATAAAGTAGGTATTAAGAAAGTACATTTGGGACATGGCAGAAACATGGAACAAGGAGGCAGACAATCGTGTTTGATTTTACACTAAAACTAGTTCTAGAAGAGCAGGCATATTGTTTGAAAGGCACTGTCTCCTCCAAGATCTGTGTCTTCCTCTCATCATAATTATCCTCTGCAACGGCTTAAAAAAGTCAAGATGGGAGAAAAAAAACCCTGTATTTTGAACTCACGAAAAGCAGATTGAACTGGTTTTGAATCAGCACGTGCCAGCTAAAAAACTAACCATACCTCTGCCCAAGTTTAGTACCTTTGCAGAAGAGCATACCTGCAGTAATTAGTACCATTGCTGAGACTGTTTCAGAGATTCCCAGGATGTATATACTTCAAAAAACAAGTATCAGCATTAAAAAAAATAGGTGAATAGGATTTGCCTTGTTAGGTGGCAATCTAAATGCAATGCTGGAAGCAGCGTTAGGAAAATCCTCCAGCAAGAAACAGAAAATGGTGCTTGCAGCTAGTTATAACACGTTATTCACAGGCATCGCTGACTTACAGAGTTCATCCTTAAAGCCACTATATTGGATAATAATTCAAACACTGGCTCACTCCAGATCCTGCTCTTTTAAAAAAAGAAAAGTTGGCCAAACTGCTGTTGCTCACCCCTGATGTGATAAAAGAGAGTGCTGTTGACCAGTGGGAAGGTGGATCAGCAAAGGCAAACCAGTGACACTCTTTGGATTTATGCTGATATAGTTGGGTCCAGCTACATAAAAGCCACCTGAGAGAAGATGAGAGGCAGCCATCCCAGTGGTGGGATGATCTAGGCAATGCACGGGAGGCAATGCAGGCTTGGGAGTGGAGTGAAAGGGGAATAGAAGAGGACTGCAGGGAAACAAGGACAAATCCTCACAAAAGGCCCAAAGTAGCACTAGGAAGCAATAGGAAAAGCCTCAGCTATCAGCCTCAGACATGAAACTGTGGTAGGTGAGCTGCAGAGAGTGCCGGCTGGGAATCACACTACAAAATGAAGCAAGCAGCAGCCTAGAAGGAGCCTCCTTCCTCCAACCCCAACACCACACAAGAATACAGCTGAAGAACAATGAACAATGAAGCTTACCAGCCCACCATGCCAGGACATTACAGGGTGACAGAGATACGACAGGAAGGAGAGGTGAACCAAACTTAACAGGACTTGAAGGAAGGAACTTAGACTGATGGGTGAAAATGTCTACAGGGCCATGTGGAGGCCAGCCTTTGTGTACATGGCTGGACTGCTAGCTAGTGCTCTGGTATTTCTGTAGCTAGCTCTATAAAAAGACGGAATGCAGTTACAAGCCTGGAGGCTTTTTGTGTTATTACACAATGTACAGAGTATGAAAAACATCCTAAAAAGAATGCCACAAAATCCACAGAAGATCGCCACATCTCACTTTCCATTTGGGAGAGGCAGAGACTGAAGCAAAACAGAACTTCTTAATGGACTCTGAATAGACAACATTCGTTTGCCAGCTTACAGGCTCACAAGCATTACTCCTCTAGTCCAAAGTAATTATGGATAATGAGACTACAGGTAGTGTAAATTATAGATTTTCCGTGAAAACTATTTCATGCTACCCCTTTACCCCATAGCAGAATTTGAACTATTGCCCATTTACAGACCATGTTGACAAAATTAGTGCAATATTTAGAGACGTATTGGAAAAGAAAGATTTTTTTCCATGGTTGCAGAACAGTTTCAAAGCAGAAATGGTATTGCTTAGCAAGTGCCACATAAATCACTGGCATACTTTAATAGGTTCTTCACAGAAAGTCAACGTAATTAGGTCTGGATATTTAATCTGAAGAATGGTTGGCACAATTGGGTTACAGCTGTATGATAGCTTTGAACTCAGCTTCATTCAGTACATATAGGTGAGAGATAGTGTAAAGCCACTTTTCCAAATAGAGCTGGCTAGCATTGTGGATGACTGGCCTGGTCTCCATAAACATCAAGGCATGTAGCCTTGAAGTAGCAGCTCACATCAACTTCACAAGGCTAGCTTCGAATTTGCTATGTTGGCTTTCACAGCGTCCCTGCAACGTGGGAATCACGAACTGCACAGAACTAAGCTAAAAAATTAGCTGCTTGTATTGGGGCAACCACTAGACTAAATGGCTTTCAGTACCTTCAGCTCCATGTCTAACTTACCCACTGTGTGACATTGGCATAACCACAGGAGAGCGGTGAGAGACTGTGCTAAAGGATACTGCTGTGATTTCCAGTCGCATGATTCTGGGGGATGATGAAGACCAACTCAGAGGTATCATCATGCATTCAAACTAGAGCTGCCTGTGCACACCCAGGGGAGACATTTCTTTAAATGCATGGACAGCACAGAATTATTTCAATGATGGGTACTTCGGAAACACACAGAACACAAAAAGTGAGCTTCCTTTTCATCTCTTCTTCTTATGTGCTTCTCTGAGCAGAAACAAGTCCACACACCAGAGCCTGGGCAGTAGAGAGCCCAGATGAAGTCTGCAAAACTGCACTCAGTAAACTTCTAATCAGTCTTCAGGAAAAGCTCACGGTCCTTTTGCTACTAGCATACTTGTGGAAGCCCCTTGTGACTTTTACATATCCCTTAATTTAGCTCCAATTTGGCTTTGCCCTTCCCCATTTCACCAGTAAGTACCCAAGCAATAATTTTATATATGCCCCCTTGCTTGCCTGTCCTTGTTTCTGCTTCCCATATGGTCTCATTTCCATTTCGGACCACTAAAAAGCTTCTTGCTTAGCCAAGAGGATGTCTGCCTGTGATTCCCTGTCTTCCTGCGCAAGG
Organism: Haliaeetus albicilla; assembly: GCF_947461875.1. Taxonomy (NCBI): domain Eukaryota; kingdom Metazoa; phylum Chordata; class Aves; order Accipitriformes; family Accipitridae; genus Haliaeetus; species Haliaeetus albicilla. The sequence continues at coordinate 3,611,123 of NC_091483.1, read as the reverse complement.
GTCAGTTTGGTCCTCAGCTTTCACTAAGTTTTCTTCAAAATCAGCTCTCTTGAGCACCTTTGCCCCTTGTGGCAGCTTCTCAGAAGATCTTAAATAATTAGCTAGCTATGCTTCCCTGTGTAAATTATGATCTGATTATTCCTACAGCTGGTTT